>NW_007012389.1:144129-286402 GCF_000164805.1 Carlito syrichta
AAAAATGGGACTGTCTTTTGCACATTTATTTTCTACCCTGAGATTTTGCTAAAGTCCTTTATCAGTGCAAGCAGATGTTTGACAGAATAGACACTTCTCAAAAGAAGATACACGGGCAGCCAACAGACACATGAAAAAGTTCTCAGCCTCACTAGTCAGAGAAATGCAAATCAAAACCACATTGTGGACCTGCCTAACTCCAATAAGAATGGCCATCATTAGTAAAACAAACAACAACATATGCTGGCAAGGCTGTGGAGGAAAAAAAAAAGCTTCTATACTGCTGGTGGGAATGCAAACTAGTACTACCTCTTTGGAAGACAATGTGGTGATTTCTGAAAGAACTAGAAATTGACCTTCCATATGACCCAGCAATCCTCCTATTGGGAATATACCCAGAGAAACTCAAGTCATTCTACCAAAAAGATACCTGCACACGCATGTTAGTTACAGCTCTATTCACAATAGCAAAAACATGGAACCAACCATGCTGCCCATTGAAGCTGAACTGGATTAAAAAAATGTGGTACATATACACAAAGGAATATTATGCAGCCATAAAGGACAATCATATGGACTTCACAACAACTTGGATGGATTTAGAGTCTATCATACTCAGTGGTCTAGCACAGAAACAAAGAACAGAGTACCATATGTCCTCTCTCATAAGCGGACCTTGAACAATTATCATAATACTGTAAGAAAGTGATTGGCAGTAGTGGGAAACTGCCGGGGGGTGGGGGAGTGGGATTGGCAGTTGAGGGAAACTGCCAGGGGAGGGAGGAGCACACCTTATCAACAAAGGTACTTGCATAATGAACATTTGTATACTTAGTCCTGAATTGTACCACACATCTTTAAAATAAATGAAAGAAAACCTCATTCCTTGGGACACTTGAGATCCGATCCCCACCACTACACAATATGTCCATGTAGCACACATGCATGTGTACCCCCTGAATCCAAAATAAAGATTTTTAAAAAATCATTCTTTTTTTGAGTTGGAGTCTCACTGTGTCACCAAGGCTGGAGTGCATTGCACACTCACGGCCACTGCAGCCTCTACCTGCTGGGCTTAGGCAATCATTCCTCCTCAGTCTTCCAAGTAGCTGGAACTACAGTTATGCACTACCACCCCTGGCTTATTTTTTTTTTATTGTGGAGACGCTGTCTCACCAAGTTGCCAAGTCTCATCTTGAACCCTTGGGCTCAGGCAATCCTCTTGCTTTGGCCTCCCAAAGTGCTTGAATTACAGACTGAGCCACCACACCCGTCCAAAAATCTCATTCTTAATGGCAATAAATTAATTATGCACGTAGAAAGAAATACATCTTTGAAAATAATCTTTGTAATATTATCATGACATTATTTAGAAAAGGAGCCATACCAAATGTAAATTGTCTCCTAAATTATCAATGAGTTCTATGCAATGGCAAAAAGCAATACCAAGATTTTGTTTATAAAACCTGGCATGTTAATCCTAAAATTTATATGAAATAATATTCAAAAATTGAGACTATTTTGAATTAAAAAATAGTAAGAAAAAAAATCAGGGCATAACTAACTTGATTAGCTGTCAACACGTTATAAAATTATGATAAATAAAATGATATATCCAATATTTTATATAAATAAAGTAGCATTATAAGACTGGGAAAAATAATACAATATCTAGTACATTAGGTTGTGATCATTTGTCTCCATATATAAAATAATTCATATAGTTACAAAGTAAAATTGTTTCATACTGATTAAAATTTAATATAAAACAAAATAATTGAATGTATCAGATGGAAAAGGGTTTGTGATCTCAAGATAGATAAGGACCTTTTATGGAGTGCAAGAAACACATAAGCCTTAAAAAAAGGAGTGATCCATTTATTGTTGATTTTTGTGTATGGTGATAGGAAAGGGTCTTGTTTTAATCTTCTGCATGTGGTCAGCCAGTTTTCCCAGCACCATTTACTGAATAGGTTCTCCTCTCCCCAGTGGTTGATGGTGAAGGCAAGATGAGTTGGTTGAGAAATTTAGGCTTTGCTTCTGGAATCTCTATCCTGTTCCATTGGTCTATGTGCCTGTTCTTGTACCAATACAAGGCTGTTTTGACTATTGTAGCTTTTAATAAAGCTTAAGGTCTAGGAGCATCATGCCTCCCACTTTGTTTTTTGCTTGTTTGTTTTTTGCTGAGGGTTGTTTTGGCTATTCATGGTTGTTTATGTTTCCATGAGTTTCTGTATTGTTGTTTCCAGGTCTGAGAAGAATGCTGCTGGTAATTTAATGCGCATTGTATTAAATCTGTAGATTTCCTTGGACCGGTTGAACATCTTAACAATGATGATTCTTCCAATTCATGAACATGGAGTATTTTTCCATTTTTTGGTGTCAGCTTTGATTTCTTTGAGCAGTGTTTTGTAGTTTTCCTGGTAAAGATCTTGGACTTCTCTGGTTAGGAAGATGCCAAGGTATTTTTTTCTTTTTTTGTGACTGTTGTGAATGGGATTGTGCCTTTTATTTGGGTTTCTGTTATTGTTGGTATATAGAAATGTGACTATCTTTTGCACATCGGTTTTGTTCCCATTTTATTCCCTGAGACTTTCCCAAAGTCCTTTATCAGTACAAGAACCTTAGAAAATGCAGGAGACACCCTAATGGAAATTATAACTGGCAACCAATTCCTGATCAAAACCCTAAGTGCCATGCCATAAGAGATAAGATAGACAAGTGGGACCTCATCAAATTGACAAGTTTCTTCTGCTAAGCCAAAGAAATCATTGAGAGAGCCGAGAGACAGCCCACAGAATGGGAGAAAATATTTGCCAACTGTATATCTGACAAAGGCCTAACATCTAGGATCTACAAGGAACTCAAATGTGCCAAAAAGAAAAAAACAAATAGCCCCATTACAAAGTGGGCAAAAGCTATGAATAGACACATCTCAAAAGAAGACATACAAGCAGCCAACAGATACATGAAAAAATGCTCGACCTCACTAGTTTTCAAAGAAATGCAAATTAAAACCACACTGAGATTCCACCTAACTCCAGTCAGGATGGTCATCATCAATAACTCAAAAAACAACAGGTGCTGGAGAGGATGTGGTGAACAGGGAACACTTCTACGCTGTTGGTGTGGTACTAGTAGTACAACTTCTGTGGAAAACAGTGTGGTAATTCCTAAAAAATCCAAAAGTCGACCTTCCATAGACCCCACAATCCCCCTACTGGGAATATACTTGGAGGAACTCAAATCATTCTATGACGGAAATACCTGCACATGCATGTATTGCAATATTATTCATAATAGCAAAAACACGGAACCAACTATGCTGCTCATTGAAATAGGACTGGATTAAAAAAATGTCCACATACATGAAGGAATATTATGCAGCCATAAAAAAGGACAAAATTATGAACTTGGATGGACTTAGAGACTATAATACTGAGTGACCTATCACAAAAACAAGGAACAGAGTATCACATGTTCTCACTCATAAGCAGACTTTGAACAACTATTGTAATACTATATGAAAAGGATTGGCAGTAGCGAGAAACTGCCAGGGGAGAGGAGGTACACCTCATCAACCAGGGTACCTGTGTAATGAACACTCGTATACCTAACCCATAACTAAAATAAAAAAGTTTTTAAAGCTGTAACCGGTGGCCTTAGACATATGGGGGTTGTGCATACAATTGGTGCAAAATGCACAAGGTCTACCCGTTCACCCACCCGGGAAAAACTAACCCGTTTCACCATCTCTAATCCCTGGCACCCCAGGTGGGCGCAGGGAGTCGAGGGAGTTGTTTACAACTTCTGGTTAAACTCCAAACCATCAGGAAAACTCCGCATTTTCCGAACATACCGCCTTGTTTTTCCTCCCCCTAACAAACTTCCCAGCCTTATTGCAGAAGCAAAAACTTCTTTGGCTAACCAACTCCCTCGCTCCCCCCCGAGTGTCAACCACCCTTCTCCATTCTCTTGGCTCCATCTAATACAAGAAGGTATCTCATTACTCAACCACTCTTCAGTTGAGAATGTAAGTAACTGCTTCCTTTGTGACACTCTAAACCAATCCCCTTTAACAGTAGTTCTTGCCACACAATTGTTCAATGCCTCTAGTGGGCCAGTAAACCAGCCTCCTCCTATCCCTGGAGTTCCTTTGTTCCAGCCCTTCAGTAACCTCTCTAATACCTGTTATGGCAGCTCCTGTACATGCAACATCTCAAGACCTGTACCATCTACTCTATCTGCTCCAGGGGGTGGGTTCTTTTGGTGTAATGGCATCCTCTTGAAATCTACCAATAATTCGTACCCTTGTTGCTATCCAGTAACACTTGTGCCACAGCTTACATTCTATTCTGAAGAACTCTTACTCAAAGCCTTTCCCACTCCTCACCATACCTCCCATGTGGCATTTCTCCCCCTAATGCTCGGTCTCATGTTTGCCACATCCTTGGTGGCTGGAGGGCTGGGCGGGGGAGCACTGGGACACAGCCTCCTTTCTTCTCAAAATCTGGAAGAAAGGCTCCAAGCCGCTCTGGAAGCATCTGCAAGCTCCCTGACATTCCTGCAATGGCAAATAACCTCTCTAGCCCGGGTTACTTTACAAAACTGCAGGGCCCTTGATCTTCTTACAGCCGGCCAGGGTGGAACCTGCATGTTTCTCCAGGAAGAATGCTGTTTCTACATTAATGAAATAGGGCTGGTAGAGGAAAATGTCAACGCCCTCCGAAAGCTGGGAGATGAACTTCGCAAAAAACACCACAGAATCATCCTTCTCTGCTTGGTGGAACTCGGGCATTGCCCAATGGGTCATGTCATTATTGGGACCTGTTCTACTTATTTGTCTTTTACTTATGATTACACCCTGTCTATTTAACTTTTTGCAGTCTTGCATGAAGGAAATTTCTCGCATTGCAGTCAATCAGCTACTCCTGCACCCCTATCCGTATGCCCCACTTTCCTCCAAGCCACCCCATCCTGGCCTCCCCTAAAACTACATCCCCTTTCAGCTTGAAGCAGCCAGATTGAGTCAACGCCCCTTATAGCAAAGAGGTTGGGATGCTAGGTTCAGGGAGAAGCAGCACTCACCTTCCCCCGTCTGCCCCTCCACCCACTGATCCCCTATGTGCCCTTCCACCCCAAACCCACAACCACATACCAGCTTCCTGGAACCTGCCAGCAGCTGCTGAGAAGGGCCAGACAGAAACTTTCCAGCCCATGCCAGATGCGACGCTTTGACTCCCCGCTTCACTGCCACCCCCAACACCCTCCCCAAATACAGCACCCTTAAAAACCCGAAACTGCCCCTCCTTGGACGCGACTCCCCTGGCCCATCTTTCCAGACCATGGACCGTGCCTGGGAGTTTCTCCCCCAATAAACGCTTGGTTTATACCGGCCCTTTGTCATGTGCCTCTTTCGGTATCTCCAAACATTACAAAAACCCCACTTGTAACTGCTGCTAATTAGAGTATATATTCAGGGCAACTTGAATCTGTGCTCCTGGATTGCAGTCTTCAAGCTTGGTCCAAATAAATTACTTACATTTTTTGAAAAAGAGTAAGACATTTGACAACATCAAAATGAAAAATTTTGATACTGAACAATGAAAACTTAGACAAAGTAAAAATAAAACCTCATTGTTTGTGGGAGAAAATATTTGCCTAGTACACAAAAGTACATAAAAGACAAATAATTATTATAAGATTATACCAAGAATTTCTATTAAAATAGAGTCAAACTAAGAAGAAAATGGAAAGACCTGGTGATTGTGCAATTCATGGTGGGTGAAGTATAAAGTTGGGACCAAGAAATATCAGAAAATGTACAAATTTGCTAGAAATTAGTAATATAAAAGTTAACACAACATTAAAACACTTCCATCTAAATGGAAAAAAAAATCATGAAGTGTGACACATCCAGACTTACCCAGACTGTGAGGAAAATAATACTTTGTTGTTTGGGTTGGTACCTTCATTTTGAAAAAACAACTTGACAGCATGTACAAAACTGAAAATATACATCCCTCAGCACCTAGTAGTTTTGCTTCTAAGACTATATCCTAGAAAATCCTGGACATGTGCAAGAGTAGATATGTACAAAGAAGACTTTTAATAGAAAAGAATAAAAGTACAATGCTTTAATTTTACCCTGGGGTAGATAATGGGAAATGAAAGTACAGCATAAGACAAAGGCACAAAATGTTAAAAAAAAAAAAAAAAAAAGTGTATCATCTTATTTAAATCTGTAGCTACTATATTCCAATGTGATTGGACATCAGAAATATGAGTTTATAGAATCGAAAAAACTAGTGACTGATATTATACATAACATGTTACCATTGATGTGAATAAAAACCAAAGAAACACTACATATTATTTGCAGTTATATTTGCATTTGAATATATAAAGTGGATTAAAAAGATTTGCACTAAATTTGTGATAGTGATTATTTGACAGAATCAAGAGGGAGAAAAGAATGGAACAGGGAATGAGGGAGTGTGTGTGTGTGCATGCATGCATGTGTGTGTGTGATACTCCATCTAAGAATGAAACAGATGTGAGAAAAGTTTATATTTATCATTTCTAGGTGGTTTTATCTGTTCACTTTGTTCATAGCTTTCTATAGCTTTACAATTTCCCAGAAACAATAATTAAGGATGATGTTACAATTATATTTCCTTATCTCTAAATGTTACTTAGAATGTGGCTTTCAGAGACTACATAGCATTCTATATTGCTGATTTATCATGACTTAATGACTATTCTATTATTATGATTTTTAAATGTATCACTATTATACATAAGGATGTTAGAATATTATTATATGTGAAAATTACTTTTATCTACTTGATATTTCTTATATACACAATATTGTGTTTAAGGCTGTCAGTATTTTTCCCCATCTCATTTTATTGCTTAAATGATTTGCTTTATGTAGTTTAATATTACTTTATTTGGCACATAAAATTTCATAACTATTATATGAACACTATGGATTGTATTTGCTGTTTGTTGTATAAAATAGACAACTTTTTCTGTCTTTAATGTTTTTATCGCCTTTAAGTCAATAGTACCTGATTTAGGCATAATTACGGGTGTTTTCTTTTTACGTACATAGAATTTTAATCTTGAAAGGAACAAATAACTTCTACACTATATAAATTATTTTAACAATACGAGATGAGGTTTTCTATTAATTTACTGAGCTAGTAAAATTCTGATTTAAACACTGACAGGAAAGAGAAAACAATGATATTCTGGTTTCTGAAAATAGAAGAAAAAAATATGCCATTAGGAAATGTCAAAAGACGTAAAATGAGAAGAGAAAATCCATTACTTAAGAGTAAATAGTACCAAAAAGTATTACAAGTAAAATTGAAATAGAAATTCAATTAACAACCTAAAATATAGATTTTCCTACACCAAAGACTGACATCATACTGAAGTCTGAAACACGATAGATTTTTATCGTAAAATAATAAAAAATGAAAATGACATCAGGATTTTCAATGTTTTCCAATTATTAGTATTTCTCATGTAAAATGTTAATTCAATGCATTAAAAATGGCAAATTACTGTGCATATAAAAAGTAAAAACCCATTGTAGCGCTATTTTCAGTTGATGATATCTAACTAAAAGTCTTTTTTCCAAGTGATTAACCAAAATGTAAATATATTGTTAACAGAGTTTAAATGTCCCTTTGCAGTGTATTAAGTTATGTATGGTTTACAACTTCAAATGAAATTTCACCGCATTAAATTTATACATAATTTTGGAGATAACATACTTCATGTAACACTGGATATTCCAATGAAGAGCCAATTAAATCTCTACATATATTCAGGCATCTCTTCTACATTTATGCATTCGTCAGATATTTGTTAAGCACCTAATATATAACAGACATTGGGAATAAAACAATAAACAATTAAATGTGAATACTTTTCTTTAATTTTGTATATTTATGCTATTATTTTCAAGTTTTGTATTGTTTGTTTGGTCTGCATGTTAACATACACACACACATACACATACACATACACATACACCAGTGTGTTATTGGTGTCTTGTTAATAGGATTTTTTTTCTGCTTGAAAAGTTTTTGTTGATTATTACTTGGATATCAGAAAATAAATGATTGTGATGTAGCTATAAATCAAATGGTTTCCTGAATTTTTAGTTTTAAGAGCTCTAAGCTTGATTTTCTTGTGTTTGTCTAAGAAAATTCACTTATTTTCCAAAAGAATTAGTCATGTCTTTACTACAAATATTGATACTTTTTGTTTTTTTCATATTTTATTGCATTGTTTAAGATCTCAAAATTCTGTTGTATAGCAATATCCTTGCTTTTATAGCAGTAAATTACAAATTGCAAATTATATGATGAATGTATTGACTTTCAAATTATTTCTTGGATCGAGATAAAGATCTTTATATATTTCTATTTTTTTTTTTTTTTGAGTTGGAGTCTCACTCGGTCACCCAGACTGGAATGCAGTCTTGTCTGCTGGGCTCCGGCGATCCTTCTGCTTCAGCCTTCCGAGTAGCCAGAATTACAGGCATGCGCTACCACGCCCGACTGATTTTTTGATTTACTGTAGAGATGAAGTCTCGCTGCCCAGGTGAGTCTCAAACCCACGGGCTCAGGCAATCCACTCACCTCAGCCTCCCAAAGGCACGGAATTACAGGCTGAGCCACCGAGCCCGGCTTATTTCTATTTTAATGATATACATTTTGTTTGTTCATTTGCTTTTATTTTTGTAGAAGTAGATGCTACATTTTATCAAGTAACTTTTTGCTAGATGTCAAAATGTCCATATGGTTTTTTAGCTATCATCTCTTAAAACATTGAACATTATTTCTTATTTTCTGATATGAAACATCTTTGCAATCTTTTATATTATTCTTTGTTTTAATTTGAATCATAAAGTTACTAAGAACAGCAAAGAGCAAACATCAGTATAACCACTACTAGACTAATTAGGAACTACTACAATTCATAGCTTGAATTTAAACAAATATTAAAGTTTTCAATTTTTTCTTTGTATTTTAGAAACATAATCAATTTAGATTCTCAGGATGCAACAGTGAACAAAGTGAATCTTCTTTCCTTACCACACACACCAAAAAATGTAGAGTTCAGGTGATTATAAACAGGGAGAAACAGAGTGAGAAAGAATGCCGCTGCTGGGAGATTATTTCATATAGGCTGACTCAGGAAGGTCCCACTGAAAAACAGCAGATGAGCAGAGACCTGAAAGAGGAGAGAAAACAAGCCCTGGGGCATATTGAGAAACAGCACTTCAGTCAGAAAGAACAGCAAGCTCAAAGGTGGAGTGGTGTGAGCATCTTTAGCAAGTTAAAAGAGAAGTAATATTGTTTTCCCAAATTTTTTGTGTTTTCACATTTGAGTCTTAATGAAATTGAAGTTTATTTTTGTTGAGTGGTTGACATAGAAATTTAAATTTCATTTTTTAAGTTCATATTTTCCTACTTATTTGTAAAAGCCACCTCTGCCTTAAACCTCAGTTAAATACTTTGATACAATTTCTTAATTTTCTTCATAAAGTTCATATTGTTTTAAAAATTATTCTCAGATAATTGATAAAATCTTTGTTAATGATTTAAATATATGAGTTTATTATGGAATATAATTATGTTTTAATTGTTTTTTATTTATTTTGATGTAGTAATACTATTGTCCTTTTTCTTTTGACCGTGATGCTGCAATAGTATTCAACTCTTATTCATTGTAACAGTTTGCAGGTTATTTTAAATGATTCTAGATACAGGTAAAGTTTGGACCTCCCTTTGGTCCCCACTTCACCTGGTTTGAGATCAGGAACACTTATTGATGTTATGTACCCACCCCCCTCCCCTAGCAGTTTCTGGCTACTGCCAATCCCTTTCTTAAAGTATTATGGAATATGTTCAGAGTCTGCTTATGACTGAGAGCATGTGGTACTCAATTATTTGTTTTTGTGATGAATAACTGAGTATTATAGACTTTAAATTCATCCAAGTGACTGTGCAATCCATAATTTTGTTCTTCTTTATAACTGCATAGTATTCCATCGTGTATATGTACCACATTTTTAAAACCCAGTCCAGTTTCAATGGGTAGCATGGTTGGTTCCATGTTTTTGCAATTGTTAGTAGTGCTGCAATAAAAATGCATGTGCAGGTATCTTTTTTGTAGAGGGATTGAAGTTCCTCTGGGTGTATTTTCAGAAGAGAGATTGCTGGATCATATGGAAGGTCAATTTCTAGCTTTTTTTTTTAATCGTCACACTGTTTTCCTTAGAGGTTAAACTAATTTGCTTTCTCACGAACTATGTAGAAGTGTTCCCTTTTCTACACATCCTCATCAGCAACTGCTTTTTGTTTTTGTTTTTTATTACTGATGGTCATTCTTACTGGAGTTAGACCTAATACTGAATTGTACTCCACATCATTAAAATAAAAAAAAAAATTCCAGGATGCCTCAGGATACATGCAACATTCTAAGACAAAAGACATTTAACCCAGATGCTGCTTAGCCATGACTTCTTAAGGGCAGATACCTTATTAATGTTAGGCTAAAATAAGAATCATGAACAAAAGGTCTGATTCACTATGATTTCATTTCTAACACATTTTTGAGTAACATAAGCCAAACCAAGTATATATATTTAAAATAAAGGTTTATTTATTTTAAAAAAATCAAATGAAATAAATCAAAACAGGACTTGACCAACTTTTATTTCATTTTTCTCTCAATTAATTCCAAGTATTTTATTGTGCCTTTAAGAGTTCAAGGATACTCCTATTACAATTACACATTATTTTCTTTTTAATAACTAACATATTTACAAATTTTTAATCTATATATTACTCATAAAACAAAACTCTTACTACTTTACATGAAAAACAGCAATAAATGTGTGGTTCATGTTATCTGTAAACTTCCATTCTGAATCTAAACAAACCTTGTTTTGAAAGAAAAAAATATTCTAAGTAAATTATCAAAACTGTGAACAAAGTTAATTCGTTTCTTCCTTTGGAGTTCTAAATCCCATTTGCATTTTCTTATCTACTACATGAAAAATAGTGATGGTGGTAGCTCATCTTTCTTTGCACCAAATCTAAGAAGAGGTCTAGTATTGCAAAATGAAGTACAATATTTCTTGTGAAGTTTCCTCTTTAACAAGCTACATTGGTGCATAATTTACATTAAATAAAATGTACCCATTTTAACTGTACAGCTCAGTGGGTTTTGACAAATGTGCATAACCCAATTACTACTACCGAAATTACGACACAGAATGGTTTTTAGGAAGCTGAAAGTTTATCTTTTTGCTGTTGCTGTTGTTCAGTTAATCTTGTATCCTACTCCAGATCCAAGCAACAATTAATCTTTCTTTTTTCTTACTTTTAAATAGTTTTGCATATTCTAGATGTCCAAATAAATGGAATCATACAATATGCATACTTTTTGTCTGACTTCTTTCACTCATGTTTTTGAGATTCTCATGTGTTGTTACATGTATTGATAATCTATTTCTTTTAGTTCTGAGTCCTATTCTATTGTATCATTTATTCTTCTGAATAAACAGTGGAGAATTGTTGGGCTGTGTCAAGATTTAAGTCATTTAAAATAAAGTTACTATGAAAGTTACTGTACAGATCTTTGTTTGGGCATATATTTTCAGTTCTTTTGCATAAATAACTAGAAATAGAATCGTCAGGTCATATGGTAATTGTATATTTAACTTCAAGAGACTGCCAAACTGCTTTCCAAAGTGGTTGGGCAATTTTATATACCCACAGCAAAGTATGATGGTTCCAATTGCTTCACAGTTTCACCAAGATTTGGTTATTTTTTTTTTAAATACTCATTTTAAATGATAGGTGCTCTAATGCATATGTAGTGGTATCTGATTGTGGTTTTAAATTTTATTTTCCAGATGACTAGGAATATTGAATAACTTTTCTTCTGCTCATTGGCAATTTGTATATTTTTTATTGAAGTGTCTGTTCAAATCTTTTTGTTCAGTTTTAAAGCTGGTTTTTGATTGTCTTACTTTTACGTTTAAAGAGATCTTTATATATTTTCGATACAATTATTTTATCTAATATATCTTCTGTAAGTATTTTGTCAGTCTGTTGCCGGCCTTCTCATTTTCATAATGGTGTATTTGTGTGCTATGTATGCCTTTCCTTGGGCCACAGAGAATCTTTTAAAAATTGTTTTCATTGAAAGTTTTCTTACTCTTAGTATTTACATTTAGGTTTTTGATCATTTTGAGTCTCTTTTTAAATGTACAGGATAAGGTAAGAAATGAGATTTATTTTGTTTTCAATATAAATATTCGGTTTGTCAACATCATTTGTTGAAAAGTGTTTATTTTCTCCATTGAAGTAACTTGTAACCTTTTTGGAAAATCAATTAAAAATATGTGGGTATAGTTCTGGCATTGGATTGATCTCTGTGTTCATCCTTACAGGAATACCACACTGTCTTGATTACTATTAAGTGTCAAAATCAGATAGGGTAAACTTTCTCATTTGTTTCTCTTTTCCGAAATTACTTTAGCTAATCTTTGTCATTTGATTTTTCTTGGTACAATTTCAAATCAGCTTGGAAATATCTATGGAAAGATTTTCTAAGTTTTGGATTAGAACAATATTGAATCTCTAGGTCAATATGAGTGGAATTGACATCTTTAAAGATATTGTATTCATATTAATAAACATGATTTAGTTTGTCATTTATTTAAGTTCTTAATTTTTGTTGGTTATTGGTTGAGGTCAATAGAATAGAGACTATACACATATTTCACTAGATTTACCCCTATTTCATAATTTTGGTTGTAATTTTAAATAGTTTTTATATTTATATATATTATTGCTTAATTGCCTGTTGCTTGAATAGATGGATACAAATTTTAAAATATATTGGCTGCTCTTTCTGCAACATTGTTAGGTTTATTCTTTCTTCTAATACCTTTTTAGTAGTTTTTAATATTATTTTAGATTTTCCTTTTACAGATTTATGACATTAAAGAGGATTCTACTTCTTATACAATCTCTACTTCTCTTAATTTATTACTTAACTTGATAATGTATTCATTATTTATGCTAACTTTACAGCTATTCATTTTTGTACGATGTTTAACAGAAGTAATGAGAATGAGAGAGGATTAGGATGGCTGATGTGAGAAATCTAGAGTGTGATTTTCCTATGGAGTAATCAAGATTTAGAGCATTTCCTCAGTACCCAGAGAACAGGACCATTAGCACAACCCATGACTCATCAAAGAAGGGTTAATAAACACATAGTTCCAGGAAGAGAAAAATCAAGTGGCATGGGCTGGAATTAGCCAGACTCTCCTCTGGATCACACAGAACATAGGCAACTTCCAGTCACAGTGGGGAAGGTGAGTGAGGGATATTCAGGAGTTCTGTACTCCTGTTGTACCCCTGAGCCCCGTGGGACTTCAGTGCCTCATGGGAGACTGCCATATCCCAGTCACATTCTGTTGAAGCCCACATGGAGTGGTGCAGCCCTGAGCAGCTCCAGATGCCATATCTCAAGAACTCAACCCTTGCAGGTGGCTGCATTCAGGCCAGCCTGGGATGGGCTAGGCCACAAGGGCAGACTCCATTGTGACAGACAGTTCCTGGCTAGGCAAGTTGCCACAAGAACACCTGAGACCTTGAGGCAGACTACACTCTGGCATTCAGAAAGAAGACTGCCTGAAGCTAAGGAAGGAAATTATTACCCCAGTGGCTGGGGACCTTATTCTAAACCACTCTAGAGTTGCCAAGAATTCACACATGTGGAGTGCTTTAGCTCATTTTCCCCCACACTTCCTTTGAAGACTAAAAAAAAAACAGAGAACTTGGGTAATCCCCAGAGCCCCACCCCTTGCTTAGAATTGTTGGTCATTTCCTTGAGGTAACACTCACCAAGCAGAAAATCCACAGCCACCATTGCAGCTGGCCATCTCCCACAGGTGCCACCTTCTGGCTGGAAGTCAACAATACAGACTGTCACATTTGATAAAATACCTTTGGGAAGGGCTGATCCAAGTCACCAGCTAACACAACTTTTTAGACCACTCTGACATTCAGGACACTATGAGTGAGTGCAGATACCCAGCACAGAACTATCAAAGCTGGCAGTGGAGAAACTCATCACACCAAAGCTATATAGAACCAAGGGAACCGATAGTGCCTCCATTACCCCCCTGCAATCTCATATAAGAGGAAATAGTCTACTCAAATGAGAAGAAACCAGGAAAATAATTCTGAAAGAATGAACAAACCGAATTCTCCAACATTCCCAAAAGACCACACAATCTCTTCAGAAATGGATCCTGAACAAAACGAGATATTTGAAATTCCAGACATAGAATTCAAAAGGTTGATTAATTATAAAATTGTTCAATAAGTTTCAGGAGAAAGTTGAGAACCAACATATTGGTTTAAAAAAAAAAACTATTCAGGACATGAATTAAAAATTCTCCAAAGAGATAGGCCCCTTAAAAGCAAAGCGGGAATTCTGGAAATGGAAGAATTATTTGGGGAAGTAAAAAAAATGCAGTGAAAATTTTTAACAGAAACTAGAATAAGTAAAAGAAAGGATCACAGAACTTAAAGACAAGACTTCCAAATTAACTCAGACAATTTTTTTTAAGTTTCAAAAAATAGAACAAAGTTTCTGAAATGTGGAATTATGCAAAATGTGCAAACTTAAGAATCATAGGTGTTTTTGATGAAGAAGAGAAAGTAGAAGTTTGGAAAATGTATTTGAGGAAATAATGAAGGAAAACTTCTTCAGTCTTGCCAAGTATTTAAATATCCAGATACAAGAAGCCCAAAGAACCCCAGAAGATTCATTGCAAAAAGATCATCCTTAGAGCATATAATCATCCAGTTATGCAAAGTTAATGTGAAGAAAAGAATTTCAAGAGAAGTGAGAGAAAAACATTAAATAACTTACAAAGGTAAACCTATCCGAATAACAACAGACCTAGGAGAAATCCTAAAGCCAGAAGAAACTGGGGTCCCATCTTCAATCTTCTCCAACAGAATCAAATTCAGCCAAGGATTTTGTATTGCACAAAAGGAAGTTGCATAAATAAAGAAGAAATGAAGTTTTTCTCCCATAAGTAAACACTGAGGGAATTTGTCATGACTAGTCCAGCTGTACGGAAAATACTCAAAGGAGTTCTAAATACTGAAACAAAATGTGAAAATACACCAGTAGAAAAATGCTGGAAATCATAAAGCTCACAGCCTTAGGAGCACCAACACAATAGAGAAATCAGTCAATCAATCAATCAATCAATCAAGAGATAACAACCAGTATCATTATTAACCCACATATCATTATTTACTCTGAACATAAATAATCTCATTGACTCATTAAAAAGATGCAGACTGAAAGAATGGATTAAAATAAAGCACAACCAAAATATCTGCTGCCTTCAAGTGACTCTCTTAAAACACAAGACTTCTGTAGACTCAGGGTAAAGGGTGAGAAAAAATATTTCATGCAAATGGAAACCAAAAGCAAGCAGGAGTAGCCAATCTCATATCAAGTAGAACAGACTTTAAATTAACAATAGCAAAAAAAGGTAGACATGGTTATTATATAATGATGAAGAGATTAAGCCAACAAGAATACATAACAATTTTAAATATATATGCAACTAACAGTACAGCCTCCAGCTTTATAAACAAATTCTACTAGACCAAAAACAAAAAAAAAAAGTGAGAGAGTGAAAGATAGACAGCAATACTATATTAGTGAAAAACTTCAACGCTCCACTGACAGTGATAGACAAATCATTAAGACAAAAGTCAATAAATAAATGTTGGAATTAAACCAGACACTGGAACAAACAGAACTAACAGACATCTATGGAACATTCAACCCCAAAACTAAAGAATAAACATTTTTTCTCAACAACACATGGAAAATTCTCCAAGAGAGACCATATGATAGGCCACAAATCAAGTCCCAATAAATTCAGAAAAAAAATGAAATCATATAAATCACCTTATCAGATCACAGTGGTATAAAACTAGAAATTAATTCCAAGAAGTACTTATGAAACCAAACAAAAACATGAAATTTAAACAATCTGTTCCTGAATGATCCTTGGGATAACTATGAAATCAAGAAGAAAATGTTAAAAATGCCTTGAAATGAATGACAACAATGAAACAAGTTATCAAAACCCCTGGGACACAGCCAAAGCTTTGCTTAGAAGAAAATTTATAGCTATTAAGGCCTAAATTAATAGTATTGAAAGATCACATTTTGACAACCTAACATCACACCTCAAGGAACTATAAAAACATGAACAAACCATACCCAAAACTAGCAGAAGAAAAGAAATAAAAATCAATGAAGAACTAAATGAAATTGAAATAAAAGATATGAAGGATCAAAAATGTAAAGTTAGTTATTTGAAAAATATAAATAAAACTAATAGACCACTAGCTAGATTAAGACATGAGGAGAGAAGATGCGAATTAGCTCCATCAGAAATGAAAATAGAGACATTACAACTGGCATGATGGAAATTCAAAAGATGAACTGAGACTATTGTGAGCACCTCTATGCAAGCAAACTAGATAATCTAGAGGAAATTTTAAAAATCTTGGATACATACAACAACTCAACCTTGAATCAGGAAGAAATAGAATCCCTGGAAGACCAATAATGAGACTGAAACAAGAGTGAAAATTCTCCCCCCCACCAAAAAAAGTTCAGGACCTAATGAACCCATAGCCAGATTCTACCAGATATTCAAAGGTGAACTGGTACCAATTTTCCTGAACTTATTCCATAATATTGCAGAGGAGGAAATTATTTCTAACTCATTACAGAGCCAGTATCACTCTGACACCAAAGCCAGGAAAAGATACAACAAAAAAAGAAAACTACAGACCAACTGCAAAGATGTGGAATCAACCTAAATGTCCATCAACTGATCAGTAAATAATGAAAATACAATATATATATACACTATGGAATATTATTCAGCTATCAAAAAGAATGGAATAATGTCTTCTGTAGTGATTTGGATGGAATTGGAGAACATGACCCTATGTGAACTAACTCAGGAACAGAACACCCGACACTACATGTTTGCATTTGTAAGTGGAAGCTAAAATAAGTATCTGAAGAACCATAAAGAATGATAAAATAGACATTGGAGACTCAGAAGGGTGAGAGAGGGAATGAGTGGAGGGACAAAAATCACCTATCAGGCAAAATCTATCTGTATCCCCTAAAGCTATTGAAATAAAATTTTTCAAAAATGTAATGAGAGTGAACACTTTGCCCTGTTTCCAATTTTAGGGGAAATAATTTAGTCTTTCAACACTAAGTTTTATATAGTTTGTTTTGTAGATGTCTTATACCAAATTAAAGACACTCTCCTCTATTCTTAGCTTTCTGATGTTTTTATAAATTATGAATGTGTGTTTAGTTTTATTGGATGCTTCCTCTGCATATGTTGAACTTATCATGTTCTGACTTACATTGCTTAAGTTTTTAATATTAAGCTAAACTTGCATTGCTTGGATAATGTCCAGTTTTTTAAGGCACAGTAACTGTTTCATTTATTACTTATTTAAATTTGATTATTTTAAAAAGTAATTTATGCATATATTTTTATAAATAATATTGATTTTTAGTTTTATTTTGGTTAATTAGTTCTTGGTGATGGTATCAGTGTAATGCCAGTCTTTTGTTTGTTTGTTTGTTTGTTTGTTTATTTGAGTTGGAGTCTCACTCTGTCGCCCAGTGTCTTAAAATAAGTTGGGAAATGTTCCTTTGCCCTGCTAGTGATAAATTAGTAAAAAAACTTAAATATAAAAACATCTTTATTTCATCTCTAATTTTTAAGAATAGTTTTATAGGGTATAGAATTCTTTAGAAAGTTTTTCTTTTAATCAGCATCTTGATTATTTTTTTCCAATATCATCTCACCTCCACTGTTTCCAATATGAGGTCAACAATTGATCACTATTGTGTTTTTCACTACTTTTCATTTTTTTAAAATTATGTTTGTCTTTTGACAGTTTGGCCATCATGCATTCAGATGTGGTTTTGTCTGCATTATATATTATTTATGGATCTGTAAGTTAATGGTTCTTACCAAATTTGAAGAGTTTTTGGTGATTGTTTGCTCAAATATATTTTTTCTTCTTATTTTTCTCTACATCGTGCCTTCCAATTATATATGTTTTGAATTCCTTAACATTTTCCCACAGATCTCTGAAATTTTCTTCAATTTCTTTATATTTTTATCCTTTCTTTATCAGCTTATTCAATTGCTATTGCTCTGTCTCCAAGTTGCACTTTTTCATATTCTGACATTTTCAGTCTGCTGTTGAGAAAAATCTGGTGACTTTTTTCTTCATTTTTACTGTATATATTTAATGTGTACAACATGATGTTTTTATATACATTTACATAGTTAAATGATTACTACAGTGTATCAAATTAACACATCTGTAGTTAACTGTGTGTGTGTGTGTGTGCATATGGTAAGAGCACGTAAAATCTATTATCTTAGCAAAATTTCAATATATAATAAAATATTATTAAGCATAGTTTTCATGCTGCACATTAGATCTCTAGACTTATTTCTCCTATGTAATTTCAAGTCTGTATCCTTTGACCTATTTCTCTTCATTTATTATTCCTCCTTGCTCCTAGTAACCACTGTTCCACTGCCTGTTATTAATGAGAAAACGAAGTATTTGTCTTTGTGTTCCTGACTTATTTCACTTAGCATAATATTCTCCAGGTTCATCCATGCTATTACAAAGAAAATATCTTCTTTTTTAGGACTGAATAGCACATCATTATATATTAAGTGTTAATCAACAAAAGAATGGTTAAAGAAATTCTGATACACACATATGCATATGCATATGTGTGTTTGTGTGCATTAATCCATCAGTGGACACTTAGGTTAATCCCATATCTTGGCTATTGTGCATAATGATGAAAAGAACACTGGAGCACCAACTTATTTCTATGAGGTTCTGATTTTAGAAGGGATGCTGAGTCATATAGTAGTACTATGTTTAATTGTTCGAGGAAATTTCATACTGTTTCCTATGATGGCTTTGCCAATTTACAGTCTCAAAATAACATTTGAAAGTTCCCTTTCTCTACATCATCATCAACACTTGTTACCGCTTGTCTTTTTAATAATAGCCATCCTAGCAGGTGAGAGACAATGTTCTACTGTGCTTTTGATTTTCATTTCCCTGATTATTAGTGATGTAGATCACATTTTCATACTCCATTGACCATTTTTATGCCTTCTTTGGAAAACTATCTATTCAAATCCTTTGCCCATTTTTTAAATCAAGTTATTTATTTATTTGCTATTGAGTTGTGTATGATACTTACATATTTGGGATGCTAACACCTTACCAGATATATGGTTTACAAACATTTTCTCCAAATCATATGCTATCTTTTAATTTTGTTTATTATTTATTTTTCTGTACAGAAATTTCTTAGTTTAATGTGGTGATTTATTTTTCATCTCAGTTATTTTAACTTTTAGCTCAATTTTTTATTTTTATATTCTCCATTTTTTCTCCATGCTATCCTTTATCTTTCCAATCATTGAGATTGTTCCTTTTATTTCTTCAAATATAATTTTTATTAATTCATGGAGACTATTTATAATAGCTATTTAAAAGTCTTACTACTCATCTGACATCAGGCAAACCCAGAGTCAGATTTTATTGATGCCCTTTTGCTGAATATGGTTCATACACCCTTGTATTTTTTCATGACTACCTTTTTTGGTTAAAAGGTGAATAGCGAAGTTATATATCTTAGTGATTTGGATACTATTATATTCTTCTGAGAATTTTAAAAAATCTAGTTACTTGACTTGCTTTTGGACTGCAAACTCTTTGTTCACTGTTAGTTTTTTGAGTTTGCATCAGTTGCATTTTTAGCCTTGTTTCCTTTGGGTCTCCCCTTTACCTGTGTAGTGTAGCTGTGAGCAAAGCATTTGGACAGAGTTTACATATAGATTTTGGGACTCATTCTCTCCGTGATTCCCTGCTTTTAAGTTTTCCCACATAAATTCACCTTTCTCTACAACCTCCAAGCTCTTTCTCTTTTTCTTCAGGATAGTAAGATTTTAGTATCCTGCCACTTCAGCTTGCACCAAAAATGCAGTAAGTCTCACTCAGCATTTTTATTTTCTAAGAATATAAACTTTTTTGGTTTTGCCTGTGTTTGTATCTGGCCTCTGGGGTCTCCCATAGGCACATTTAATGGTGAGGGTGGTATTCAGGAGTTTAAATTTAGATATAGGACCTTTGTAGTTTCTTATATATCCAAGAATTCTCTTCTAAATATTCAGCTGCTTTGCCACCTTTTAATTCTATCCTTTAACATTTCAATCCATTAAGGATGCAATCTTTCATTTTTAGAAAATGTTATAAAGAGTAACCTTGACAAAGAAGTGTATATTTAGAAGTAGGCTGCCAAGGCTTTTATGTATCCCATAAAAGGCACAATGAAGCACAGCTGACACTTTCAGCAAAATTGACTGACTTTCTACAGATTTTCCAGACATCACACACATATACACACATACTACAACCGAAAAACAAAACAAACTACCAAAGAAACACTACTACTTATCTCTCATTGGCCAGCAACTAGTCACATGATTATGCCTAAGTACAGTGAAGTAAATAAAAGTCCTTTTGTTCAAGGTGCCTGTCTTTCCAGCTCAAAATCAGGGTTCTATTTATCAAACAACAACCAGATGTTGAGAGTAACTGAAGCCCACAAAACTTGTGTTTAATTGTGATGACAAGAAACAAATTAGTGGAGGTTGAGGAATAGATTAAAGATCGGAGAACAATGATTATCAAACTGTCAATAAGTTTGTCTAGAAAGAGTTCCCAATAAGCCCGATTATATACATGCATATACATGCATATATATTATATATATATGTATATATATATATATGGAATTCTCCCACCAGGAACTTTAGTAATAAGCATATCACTCACCAAGTTCTAAGCAGAAGACTTTAGGAACTCCTTACCCTCCTGATGCATGGCAGTGGCTGCTATGTGTTAGCAGCAGGAAAGATAGAACCGCTGAAAACAGGATTCATCTTTAAGAAAAGTTTCTCCACCAAGACACAATTTCAAAGTGACAAAAACTCTGGATAGTTGGATCAACAAGATAATTTACTAAAATTACCTGAACCAACGCTTCAAGATGTCAATCTTCTACAACAGAAATCTGGGTCCCTATAGGCATATCATTTACTTCTTTTTCGAAGTAGCTTTCTTACTGAAACATCATTAGGTGGAATTTTTTTCTTCTTCAGGAACATAAATAATCTATTCCTCATTTTCTCCTTTTGGAAAGACCAGTGATATTCAGTCCATTACATGTTGCTATCAAAGAGTTCTGGTTGTTGAGACTAACACTCTTGTAAAAGAAGAACATGCAAGAATCACTTCCTGTCTTTGGAAAGAAGGGGATTTTCAGATTCTTTGTCTTGAGAACCATATTCAGAGACAGCTTATCAATGATTTAAACCAATTCTGAACTGTTCCTTTGTGAACAATTTTTATTTTAACCACAGTTTGAAAATAAATGCCAACATATTTGGGCTACATTTATGCCCAAGCTCACGATAATGTGTTAAATAAACTTACTGTCAGTTCATAACATACAGTGAACTCTTTAAATGTTCAGAATCCGACCTTAAATAGATTTAGATTTGATTCCAATCCTAGCACTTATTTTGACAAATCTTCAGTGTATTTGTCTGTAAAATGGACATTGTATTACCATCCATCAAGCCCAGTGGGCTGTTGTAAAAATAAAATTTTCAAGAGAGGTAGGGAAAATGAGAACTTGACTTGTATAAAGTAAATGTCAATAAGTATCAGGAATCAAATAGGATTTCTATGAAAAATAATAAAAACACCTAGAAGTCATTATTTTTAGTTATGTTACTCTATTAAAAATCATTACTTTAGATTACTTACAATACCTAATGTAAAAAATAAAATAATCATAATTTCATGTTTGTTTCATATTGTATGATTTTCAAATATGATTACATTATCTCATTTAGTAGCAGAATAATAATACCTCTAGATGAACTATATAGATATGTGTGTGTGTATATATATACTTTTATATATGTATGTGTGTATGCATATGTACATATACATATATTATAATTAGCTGCTTTGAGAACTTTTTTGAGTTTTCTGGCCAAGATTTTTGAAAGAGTTCTGTCATTAAAAGGTTTGAACAGTACCAAATTTAGCAACTGGGAATATAAAATTTACCCAAAACAGTGATGATTAAGTTTATACCTACCTAAATTTTCCTTCACGTCTGAGTCGACAAGTCCAGATTTCCCAGGAAGTGAAGTTTTGCAGAGCTAAGAATGAGAACAATAAGAGACGTGTGAACCAAAGATAAGAGGCAATAGGCAGAGTGGATTTAGTTGTCTAACTTCACTTCATTGGGCTTGCATCTGATTTGAGAGGAAACTGTTAAGTAAAACTGTGTGCAACTTGAAGCTGCAAACTGCAGCTGCGAGAGGATTGAGAAGAAGGTGGATTGTGTTGCCTTGGTGCAAAGAATATCAAGATGGCCTGGGGTTCAAACTTAGCTATTTGAAAGTGAAGGTGGTGAGAAATATTAGTACTGAGGGAGAGAAGCAGAAGCCAACAAGCAAGAGCTGGAAGAAATGTCCTGGCCTTGAATTAGCAGTTCTGATTAGCTGCAGTTTTCAGGTTCAACTGGCAGTGTTAATGGCAGACCTAAGCCAGTTTATCAGGGTTCCCTTGCCAGTATACTTCAAGTCTTGGAAATAGTCATTTATTCCTTGTTGTTTAAGGGGAAAGGTAGAACATATCCTTCAGACACTGTCATCTATAGCTATTCTCTTTCCTAAATGATCCATCAAACTGACCACCTATTTCCTAATCAATTGACTACCTTAGGGTGCACCATAGGTCCAGATTCTCTGATACAGCATTTGGGACTGGATACTCTGATACATAAAAAGAAAGTATCTCCTGTTTCAGCTACCTCATTGGGTCTTTGGTCCTGCTAGTTCCATAGCCAAGCCCTGGCCCTTTCATTTTTATTAGGATTCTTAAATTGACAAACATCTTAACTTCACCTTCATCTTCTCTGCTCTTTGCTTTTGTTCCTTGTCTTCCATGACTGATCTTCATTTAAGAGCCAATTCTCAAATAATCCACCAGCAAATCCTGTTATCTCTGACATACATTCAGAATCCCACCATGCTCCTCCTTTTATTGCTACTACCATGGTCTGCTATCATCTCTTACCTGGATAAGTACGGAAGTTTTCTAACTTATCTCTTTCTTTTCAACTAAGCCAAGAGAGCTGGAGTTATCTTGATAAAGCATATATGTCTTCTAACTCCTCTGTTTGAAACTCAGTAATTGTTTTACGTCTCATTCAAAATGATTATCAAATCCCTTAATGGCCTGAAAAACTCCACCTTCTGACCCCTCATCACCATTCTATCTTCATCCTTCACTCCCCGCTCCCCCATCCTTTTCTTTGCTCCAGACACACTGGCCTTCTAAGAAGTTCTGCAGGCACCCTCCAGCCACAGGTCCTCTCAATTTGTTATACATAATACACTATATATCTCTTAGTTGTTCCACAGTGATGATAAAGTAATAGAATTAAGATGAGAAAAAGTCTTTGCTTGTGATTTATTTCTTCATAAAGGGCCTGGAAGATCAGAGGTTAAAGGTTTGAGTCATAATTACTTTCCAAGAAATTCCGAAGTTGCTGGAGACCCAGGAAAGACAGCTGGTTTTCATAACATTGAAGTTTCTCACCTTATCAAGCACTGCCTCACATCCAGTGTTCTCTTTCTGTACTTTATGTATGGCCCAAGTATTTTCTGTGATTCAGGTCAACAAGCATAATCCCATACCAATTGTGAACTAGGTACCATGTTACATGCTGGAACAAATACTCAATTCCAAGGACACTCACAATCTGATGGGAGAAGATGTGTGGAACAAACATGGAAAAATTCAACCTAATAAAAAAATAAATACAAATTGTTACCAAAAATAAAAATCTTCTTTGATTATATCCTAGTACACAATTCAGAGACTTATTAGAGAAGTGGGTGCAGGGAAATCTTTCTGGAGGAGATGGCTTGTGAAAGAAGTTCTGAACCAAAAGTAAGGTTAAGTGGGCATAGAAAGAGAGAAAGGATATCTGTGGTAGATTGAAAAGCATGATTCTTACAGAGTTCTTGAGAAAGTGAGAGGTTGGGAGTTGCAGGGAACAAGATGGGGAGAGAGGCATAGACCACTTCTTTCTTAGAAGATGGGACTCACTGGGTGAATAAGGGAGAACCACTGAAGTCTTTTTTATTTTTTTGAATTGGAGAATCACTCCATTGCCCAGGCTGGAGTGCAGTGGCATGCTCACAGCCACCCCAGCGTCAACCTGCTGGGCTCAGGTGATCCTTCCACCTCAACCTTCCAAGTAGCCAGAACTACAGGCGTGCACTATCACGCCTGGCTAATTTTTTGATACATTGTAGAGATGAGGTCTTGCCAAGTTGCCCAGGCCTTTCTCCAACCAGTGGGCTCAGGAAATCCCCTCACCTAGGCCTCCCAAAGTTGAAGCCTTTTAAGCAGGAAAATTGTACAGTCAAATTTCAATGGAGAAAAGCTTGCTCTAATTATTGTGAAAGAAATGTTCAAGTGGGATGACAGAAAGACTAATATTACAACAATGAGGTATGATGCTTGTGTAATATTTGTTTCTGCCTTCATAATTGAAAAAAGAAAATTTTCTTTTCTGCTTATATATCAATAATTTATCAGTTATAACTCTATTTCCACCTGTAGGCACCCATTTCTCTTAAGCAAATGAAATATTTTCTTCTTTCCCTTTTTCTTTCTTCTCTTCTTCCCTCCTTTCTCTCCCCCTTCCACCTTCCCCCTCCCTCCCTTGCTCTTTTCCTTCCTTCCTTCCTTCCTTCACCTTTCCATCTTTCTTTTCCTTCTTTTCTTTCTTCCCCCTGCCTCCCTTCCTCCTTTTTCACCTTTTTTTCTTCTTCTCACAGACATTAATTACTCTTTCCTTGTCTCAAGCCGTCCTCAAAGTGTAGAAATTTTTCATAGATAAAATTTCTGTACTCTTATTCAGTGTCTGTCAGTTCATCTTTTATGGATTTCATCATTTTTCTTCCACAGTTTTGAAGAACAACTCAAATATGTCCTCCAGTGCACAGATTCCATTTACACCAGGAATTATTAAGATATTTAATTTACCTCAATACAGATTTAAAAGTCTATAGGTAGAGAAAAATAAGCTGCTGAGTCCTTATTTAATATGATAGGCTGCTGGGTCTCTGGAGAGAGAACAGGATAGGGAGACAGTATCAAGCTACCTCCTATGTTTCTTTTTTGTCATCTTTTTTTTTTTTTTTTAACCTGGACCTGTCTATCTCCTAAGTGCTATTCAATCTCTACATTTTCTGACACTATTTTGTCTTTTTTATTAGTTTTTTTGCCTTTAGTTTTTATTCTTTTTTGCTGTTCTTTAAAATATTTTCTTTGCAGGCAACCCCTTTGGATCCCCTCCCACTGTGGGAGCTTTTCTGTCCTCTCAATAAGTCCTGCTTTCTAAATATATATATATATATATATTTTTCCTTTGTGAATATATTAGTAGGAAACAAAAGCTATTGAAGACATTCAGCCAGATGTCATTTGAATTTAGATATCTGAGCATGAGCATTTAAGAGAAGATGAATTCGACATGAATTTTAATTTAAAGAGACATAGTTAGAAGTAATTGGCTTCAAAACTTACATGATTTTCAATGAAAAGTTGTTTGAAGATAAATAATAGTATTAGGTTTAACTATACAGTAGAGCCCCCCTCATTCCCCTGCCTTTAATGCAATCATACTTTCCCTATAGTGCTCTGTATAAATTTATTTCTTCAGTGTAGTTTTTAAAACCACAGAATGCGGGATGCAAGGCTGGTATAGAAAAGTCACAGGAAGTGAAGACTTCAAGAAGTACTTACTCATCAGTGTCTAAAAGGGCCACCATGATTAGTCAATCTACTCTACTCAGAGTGACTAGTCTCTCCCCCCCACACACTCATACATACACATACACATACACATGCACTCCTCATGTAGGGTCATAAACCCACTGTGTCTGCCTCCACAGCTGGACAGAATAAAGTATTAGCAGCACAGGCCATCAATTCCTTTAAACTTAATATGCAGTAGTTGCCAACCTTTCTATTACTGTAATTGCTGGCTAAATGAACTATAATTGTATTAAGAGGTAACTCTGAAATATGTGTGTGCTCTCTGCTAATTCTCAGAATATGCAAGAAGAGGGGATTGATTTGTTATGCTTGGAAGAACCATTTGGAGATGCTCCCTCTGGGGTCTGTCATTTGGAGGCTTTCTTTGCATTTTGAGGAAAGTCAAGACCAGATGCACAAGAGTTTGGGACACAAACCTAGAGGAAGCTCAAAGACTTCCTATTGTATGATCAGTTGCAGCCGTGATTTCCCTATGTAAAAAAGAGTCAAAGGTCAAATCAGAATCTTCTTTAGTCTTGGACACCACAAGAGTTGGGGTTCAGGTTAAAGTTCATGTTCCGATTAGCGGGCTTTGCTAAGAGCTATGCAAGAACTTTACAAATAGTCCTTCTTTTCAAGCACCCCTGCAGTGTGATTATGCTCATTTTAAAAAGGAAGAGACAAAGATGTAAAGATGGCAAATGGCTTGTGACTGCTTGCTTGATGGTAATCAAGAAAATGGAGTTTCTTATTCTTGACTGCTGAGTCCAAGTCCATAGCTTCTAAAGAGATATTTCAAGTAACATGAAAGGCATTTAAAAAAAAAGAAAAAAACCTTCAGATCTGGCTAAAGCAAGAGAACAGTGGTGTAGGTTTGTGCTGGAGTGAGTCTATACTGCAAAATGAAGAAGAAATTCTATCTAAAATGGTTCTGTGCAGTAAGTTTGTCTGCTGTTCTGAATAATTAAATATATCAAATGACCCACAATTTCCATCTCCAAGGCCACCTGCTTCTTTGATAAAGTCTAAAATTGAAGTTTAGAAATGACTGACTTCTCATTATGGCTGGCTATTCGGCATCCTCACTCTCTCTTCCCTTTAATTGGAATAATGATACTGATTTCCTTACTTGAAAAGCCAAAAGGGATAAAGTAGGCTAGACTGTACTGGGGAAAAATAAACCTCAATCTATGAGTCATGGTGAATAATAACATGTTAAACCTAGCGCAGTTCCTGTCTTCAAGGCACTAGAAATCTAGTAGGTGGGACATAGGACCAATAAATCTAAAAGAAATAAAAAATTCTGACAAATATACTTTTGTATGGTATGGCAGAGACTGCTAGCTACCACCTAACATACATGTACCCTTTCTTCCCTAATAACTAAATTACAATTTTATGTAAAATGGTAATGTGCCCAGCTAAAAGATTGTATTTTCCTGCCTCCCTTGTAGTAAGATTTGGTCATATGTCTAAGTTATGGCAAATTACATTTTATTGACTACTTAAAGGAAGGCTGATTAAATGAAACAAATTCTTCTGAAACTAGCTTCTGATGCCCACAAAGTAGATGTGATAGCTGGGATTTCAACAATCATCTTAAATTGTGAGGTGATCTTGACAATATAAACCACTTACAAGTACCTCAAAGTTGTGGGTACTTGCATAATTTGTTATTTGTATCCCAACCCCAAATCCCTTTGATTACCTTTGAGTTACCTGAGGCTACTATGAATGATTTCCTGCACAATTCAAGTGTTTGAACATTTCTTTTTCTCTACCTGAGCAGGGACTCAGGAGATTGCCCTACCCAGAGCAGGGCAGTTCCTAAAAGAGGGGATTTAATGCAAATCCCAACCAGTTGGGGATTAAAGTCACTTAATAAATCTCTCAGCTTTACTCTTCCCTCAATAGAAAAATTCCAAACACATTTTACAGATTCTTTCAGAGTTGCCATTTGCTCTCTGATGTGCCTTCTATTGACTCCTGCCATTTCTACATCACTGTTCTAATTCTCTGTCTTGTTATTCCTTAGGTCATCTGACAAAGAAACTACCACTACTCAACCTTTGCTGTTGAGGCTGGCTTTTGGAGGAACCCAAACTACAACAAAATAGAGTAAGCACTGCTTTTGGTTAACCTAATGACTTCCTGTTTGCCAAATCCTACTACTTTCCTTTGACTCTCTTTCTCCTCATTCTTTCTATAGTTCATACCAGCATTGATCTTTTCTTCTGTGTTGAAATTCTGATTTCCTTTAACACCCACTATCACCTATGTGCTTATGTCTTCTTTATTTACTTTAGACTATTGCCATATCACTCTATCCAATGTTCCACCTTTGAAGTCTCTTCATTCTATCCCAATGTCCACATGCTCGTGCATTTTGGCATTCACTGAACCATTAAGCACCTTAATTCTCTTTCCACAGCTCCAACCTACCTTTCCAGGCTACTTTTCCACAACCCCTACAGTATCCTAAGTAGCAAATAATTTTTATTTTTGCATTTCCTCAAACAGTGCCTTTCCTTCCTATGAGCCTATGTCCCTTCTATTTCTTGTCACAGGCCTCTTGCTTTCAATATCTATTATATCTATCCAAATCTTACCTGTTCTGAATAGCCTGCATCATCTATTGCTTCCTTCAGGACACTTTTATATTCTTCAAGAGAAAGTGGCATCATACTGTTCTTGGTACCTTTTTAAAAAAATTCTTTTGACCATGAATGAGCCATTGGTAAATATTTGTTGACAATGATTAGAATTAAATGTATTTGTAATAAGATTTTCTTTTTAGTTTACCAATTTATAGAGGGGGTTGTCTTTTCCCATAGAGTTTCTACTATTTGAATTTCAAAATCACATTCCGACAAATCATATATCATTATGCTAAAAAGTAGTTTGACAAATCAACATGCTAAATCTGTTCTTTGATTTTTATCAGAATGAAACCTACTTTCATAAAGATGAACATGTAAAATACCTACAACAAGCCACTATTTATTTTTATGTTTCCACTCACAACAGACTGCTAATGATCAATTTGTCTCATCCATGAAATAAAATGTAGTGAAGCTGACAGATAATAGAAAACGATTGTTGTGTCCAAACAGTAGGAAAACATGTGAGTCAAAAAATTTTTAGTTAAATGTTCCAAATCTTTAGATATCAGGGATAGTTGGAGGCAGGAAGACTCTATTTCTGTTTTGAAATGAGTGTACCCATATTAACCCCCTTGTACCATGTATTTCTCAGTCCCTTAAGAATATAATGACTGTCCTCAAAGATATCTGGCAAAATGTATTAACAACCATAAAAATCAATTTTCTTTGGTTATCACATATAGCTTTCTTCTCAAATATTGCATAAGCTTTCAATTCGAATTTATCTAATTTCCTTGTTCTGGAGATGACTCTTATTGTGAAATATTATAAATTATTTTCTGATGCAGACTCCTAGTAAAATTAAACACCATATTCTTTGATAACTGGTTCTCCAGAGAATGCAGAATATTCCCTCTTCTGGCACTGTGCTTTCCCTACCTCTCCAAAAGGAGCTGCCATTATGGCTAGTTACCTTCAGTGAAAGATGTTTCTATTGTTTGAAAAGGATATGAGGAGAAAGTAAAAAATGACTATGATTCAGCCAGAAGACAGTCAAAGAACTCTAACATTTTTGGATGGGCATATGTAAGCCAAAAGTGGGGGTGGGGAACAGTAGTTAAAGATAAGAATCCTATGAACTTGAACTATTTCTCTTGATAGATTTGGATTCTTGTGTAAGTGACATGTTGAGGGGCTGCTTTTAAGAGAAACTTATAGACCACCAATGTTAACAGGATAGAAAATAAAGGGTTCAGGAGAAGAAAATTTTGGAAGATGAGCTGTACTCAGAGAGCTCCTCCCCTATCACCAATCCCACTTCCTGGAAAGGAGGCTACACTGTTGTACATCCACATCAGTTATTGGCAATGAACCACCTCCAAACAAAGAAGTTTAAGTTCCCAGACATCTGGAAAAGGGAGTCCCCACTAACCATGAAAAATTCTCCAGAAGAGGATTTAGGTATGACTCATTAACAGCCAATGCCCTCAGGAGAAAAAAAGTAAGAGCACCAGTGTGGTAAAGGAGAACTAGGCAGAGAGCCAAGATCACCTGTGACATTTATGTACTGCTGAAATAAACAGGGTAGAATAGAGTTTATATAGAGTAAGTAGGTATACCAGGCCTACTATTGAAGCTCATCAGTAGTTAGAGCTACAAGGATCTAAGCAAACTTTAATAATAACTAACAAAATCGTGTGCCCCATAAGACAGTATCCTACCATTCAGGAAGTTCAGGGGAAGGCATCTTTGTGCACATTGGGAGGGTCCTAGAAAAGTATTTATGCCACTGCTCTGCCAGCAAACCTTACTTTTCACACATACATGGAAGGTTCTAATTTTCCAAAGGATGTTTACTTGAACCACTGACAGTTGAATTCTCAAAGCTGATCAATGGCCAGGTTCCAGTTCAGGTTATAGCCAAGACTATGCCAGGCCTCTGACTTGTATTACTGTGTCTTGTCACCTGTGATGGATGCTTGAGTTACTTGCCACCCTGTCACAAAGATATTCCAAACATCAAGAGTGGTATTCTTGGCCTGGCCCAAAATCGCTGCCTGTGGAGGCCCTCGGCTCCTGCCCATCAGAGCTCTGGGCCCCCTCCCTGACTGAATCGCTCCACCCGGCCCCAAGCCACCGCCACCCACAGAGCTCCAGGCTTCCTCCCTGGCTGCAGTGCCCAACTCCGCCCCAAGCCTCCACCCAGGGAGGCCTGCAGCTCCCTCCCCGTGGAGCTCTGGGCTCCCTGGTCAGCTGCACTGCCCCACCCCAGCCACCCTGCATGCTATGCTGACCAGCAATCCCTGGTAGTCTCACAATCTGCTTCCCCTGACTTGCCTCTGGTCACAGCAGGACCAGAGAACAGCTGGAGCTCCAAGACCAGGCAGAGACCTGGAATGCTCCATGAGCTCCACCCAGCTCTGCACAGTCTCCAGCTTGGGACCTGAGAACAAAGAAAGAAAAAGAAGCCCAAGCCACATGTGGCACGCTGACCTACAGTACCCACCTGTCTTGCACTCTGCTTCCCCCAGCTGGACCCAGCTGCAGTAGAACCAGAGATCATCTGGAACCCTGTGACCAAGCAGAGACCTGCAGTACCTTGCCTACCCAGCTCTGCCCAGCCTCCAACATGGGATCTAAGACCTCATGTTTGTGTAAGGGAATAATACATCATAAGGAGGTTGGTCAGCTTGTGTGTCTGGATGATTATATGTTCTAGTTTGTTTGTTGTTGTCTCTGTTGTTTTTTGTTTGATTGTTTGTTTGATTTTGTTTTTGTTTTCTCTTACTCTTATCTATCTTTAGGGCTATTTTCATTTATTAGCGGGTACCTTTGTCTGTTTTCCCTCTTACTCATCTCTGTCTCCACCTTCTGCTTCCCCTCCTTCCTGTTCCATTTCTTTCCCTTTTCTTACATCATTTTACTTTCAGGGAGCAAACCAATACTCCCACTTCATGAAGAGATAACAAGACAGTGGGAAGCAGGTTATAGTGTATCCATACATCTGTCAGTGGATACTAGGATCTGCAGATGAATTTTGAATCACAGTTCCCCCCTCAAATAAATCTCAAAACTGCAAAAGCTATAGCCCCACACTACAGTCCATCTTCAGAATCAAACAAAGTCAGAGGATTCACACAAGGAAGAATAGGATATTGAGAAAACCAAAGTAAAAGCAACCCTGACACCCCTGAACAATAGATTTTAGGAAGACAGAGAAAAAAGATTAAAAAGTGGGGAGGAAAATCTACACATGAAGAAAAACTAAAAGAAGAATATAGGTCTCACACAGACCCCTGGGAGATCAGATAATGAAAAAATAGACTTTGGAATGCAAACAATGAAGAGCCCCCAGAATGACTGGTCACATACTACAAACCCAGACATCAAGACATTAACAGAGAGAATAAAAAGAATTGAGGAAAGACAAGAGGAAAACAGGAAGGAGTTGATAACTGAGATAGCAGTAAAGAACTGTGATTGAAATAAATAGCAAACTAAAAAGCATGGAAAGCAGAATAGGCCAAGTAGAAGACAGAATCTCAGAACTTGAAGACCAAAGTATAGAACTAAACCAAACTGTCAAAAACATAGAAGAGAAGCCTAAAAAGACAGAACAAAACTTTCAAGAGATGAGCGAATACTTCAACCTAAGAGTAACTGGAATTCCTGAGGCAGAAACAGAGACAGAGACCACCCTGGAACAAACATTCCATGAAATAATTCAAGAAACTTCCCTCACCTCATCAGTGAGACAAAAATTCAAACACAAGAGATTCAGAAAACCTTGGCAAGACAACAAATGAGAAGAAGAGCAACTCCTAGGCACATAATAATCTGCCTGAACAAACTAATTATAAAAGAAAAAAATCCTAAAGACAGCAAGAGAAAAAGGGCAGACTAGCTACCAGGGAAGACAAATCAGAATAGCAGCAGATTTATCTACAGACACACCTCAGGCTAGGAGAGCTTGGAGTCCAATATTCAAAGTTCTCAAAGATAAACAATTTCAACCAAGAATAACCCACCCAGCCAAGCCCAGCTTTATCAGTGAGGGAGAATTAAAATCTTTCCCAGACATCCTATCCCTAAGAACTTATGCTGCCTCCAGACCACCCCTATAAGAAACTCTTTAAAAAGTATCAAACACAGAAGAAATGGGAAAAAGAACAACAATGTTCTTCACAAGAGTACAGGAAAAAGATTGAAAACAGATATGAACCAACTCACAAAACCAAAAGAAAGACAACAAACAAATAAGTACAAAAACAACTCTATAAGAACATCATGACAAAGATAAACCCTCACATTTCAATGATTAGCCTGAATGTGAATGAACTAAATGCACCACTGAAAAGACATAGAATGGCAAAATGGATAAAATATCATGAGGCAACAATATATTGTCTCCAAGAGATTCATCTCACCAGAAAGGACACTCACACACTCAAAGTAAGAGAATGGGAAACAAAATTTCAGATGGATGGAACACCAAAGAAAGCTGGAGTTGCAATCTTAATCTCAGACAAAACACCCTTTAAGCTCTCAAAAATAAAAAAAGATGAAGAAGGTCACTATATAATGATAAAAGTTTCAACCCATCAACAAGAAATATCCATTCTAAACATATATGCACCTAGCATAGGAGCACCAATGTTCATAAAGCAGCTTCTAGGCAAACTTAAAAAGAGATTGACTCTAACACTATCATAGCTGGGTACTTTAATAACACTCACAATCTTAGACAGATCATCAAGACAAAAAATCAGCAAGGAGGCCCAAAACCTCAATGAGACTCTTGAACAAATGGACTTAATTGATACCTACAGAACACTCCACCCAATGACCACAGAACAAATACTCTACTTATCACCACATGGAACGTACTCCAAGATTGACCATATCATTGACCATAAATCAAACATAAACAAATTTCATAAGCTTGAAATCTTTCCATGCACCTTCTCAGACCACAGTGGAATAAAAATAAATATCAGCACCAACAAAATTTGCCCAAAACCCACAAAGACATGGACACTAAACAGCATCATGCTGAACAACGACTGGGTCAACAGTGAAATCAAAGGGGAAATTGAAAGATTCCTGGATGAAAAAAAAATTCAACCAAAACCTCTGGGATGCCATGAAATCAGTTCTAAGAGGAGAATTTATATCTCTATGAGCACACATCAAGAAAATGGAAAGATCATAAGTGGAGAACCTAACAAATCACCTAAGGGAGTTGCAAAAAGACCACCAAAACCCCAACTTTAGCAGAAGAATCCAAATCACAAAAATAAGAGCCCAAATATGGAACGTAGAATACAAAAATATCATAGAAAACATCAACAAAACAAAAAGTTGGTTCTTTGAAAGAATTAACAAGATTGATGGGCCCCTAGCCAGAATGACCAAGAAAAAGAGAGAAAAAGCCTAAATAAACGCAATCAGAAATGCAAAAGATCAAATCACAACTGACCCTGAAGAAATACAAAAGATTATCAGAGATTACTATGTACACTTATATGAAAACAAACTTGATAACCTAGATGAAATGGAGGATTTTCTGGCATCACACACCTTACCCAAGTTGAAACAAGAAGACATTGAGACACCAAATAGATCAATAACAACTCAGGAAGTTGACTCTGTCACACGAAAACTACATACCAACAAAACAAACAAACAAAAAAGCTCTGGACCACCGCTTTCTAGCAGAATTCTACAAAACATACAAGAAGGAGCTAATACCAAGTCTATTAAAAGTATTCTAGGCAATTGAGAACGATGGAATTCTCCCCAAATCATTTTATGAAGCTAACACCACACTGATACCCAAACTGGGTAAAGTTGCAACAAAGAAAGAGAACTACAGGCCAATATCCCTTATGAACATAGATGGAAAAATCCTCAACAAGATTCTAGCAACTCGGATCCAAAAATATGTCTCAAAAATCATCCACCATGACCAAGTAGCCTTCATCCCCAGGATGTAGGGTTGGTTCAACATTTGCAAGACCATAAATGTCATTAAATACATCAACATGTAAACACAAGAACCACATGATTATCTCATTAGATGCAGAAAAAGCTATAAAATCCAACATCTCTTCTTGATAAAAACCCTCAAACACCTAAATATAGAAGGAACATCCCTCAAATAGTAAGTGCCATCTACGACAAACCCACAGCTACATACTGCTAAATGGACAGAAATGAAAAACATTTCCCGTGAAAACTGGAACAAGAAAAGACAGCCCACTCTCACCCATCTTGATCAATATTGTGTTGGAAGTCCTAGTTCAGGCATTTAGACAAGAGAATGTAATCAGGGGTATCCAAATAGGAAAAGAGGAAGTCAAGTTATCCTTCTTTGCTGATGATATGATCCTATACCTTAAAACCAAGAAAATCTGTCAAAAACCTGATGCACTGAAAAAGGACTTTGGCACAGTCTCAGGGTACAAAATAAATGTGCAAAAGACAGTTGCATTCCTATACATCAACACCAAGCAGGCAGAGATGCAAATAAAAAGCACAACCCCATTCCACAATAGCCACAAAAAAATGAAATACCTCAACATCTTCCTAACCAGAGAAGCGAAAGACGTTTACAATGAGAATTGCAAAACACTGCTCAAAGAAATCCAAGAAGACACAAACAAATGGAAAAGTATTCCATGCTCATGGATAGAGAAATCAACATTGTTAAGATTTCCATCCTACCAAAGGCAATCTACAGATCCAACACAATACCCATTAAGTTACCAACATCATTCTTCTCAGACCTGGAAATGACAATACAGAAATTCATATGGAAACATAAACGACCACAAATAGCTAAAACAATCCTTAGCAAGAGAAACAAAGCAGGTGGTATCACACTTCCAGACTTCAAACTTTAATATAAGGCTACAGTAATCAAAACAGCCTGGTATTGGTACAAAAACAGGCACATAAACCAATGGAATAGAATAGACATTCTGGAAGCAAAGCCTCAATTCCTCAACCAACTAATCTTTGACAAAGCTTCCAACAGCAACCACTGGGGAGAGGAGAACCTATTCAGTAAATGGTGCTGGAAAACTGACTGACCACCTGCAGAAGATTGAAACAGGACTACTGCCTATCACCATACACAAAAATTAACTCTAAATGGATCAAAGACCTAACTATAAGAATCTTAGATAACACAGGAGACGCCCTTATGGAAACTGGAACTGGCAACCAATTCCTACTCAGAACTCTAAATACCAATACCTTAAGGAATAAGATGGACAAGTGGGACCTCAGCAAATTAACGAGCTTCTGAAAAGCAAAAGAAACCATCAAGAGAGCAGGGAGACAGCCCACAGAATGGGAAAAAAATATTTGCCAACTGTATATCTGACAAAGGCCTAACATCTAGGATCTACAAGGAATTCAAACGCACCTAAGGGAAAAAAACAAACAGCCCCTTTAAAAAGTGGGCAAAAGACATGAATAGACACTTCTCTAAAGAAGATGTACGGGCAGCCAACAGACACATGAAAAAGTGCTCAGCCTCGCTCATCATCAGAGAAATGCAATTCAAAACCACATTGAGATACCACCTAACCCCAGTAAGAACGGCCATCATTAATAAAACAAACAACAGATACTGGCAAGGATGTGGAGAAAAAGGAATGCTTCTACACTGCTGGTGGGAATGCAAACTTGTTCAACCTCTTTGGAAAACAGTATGGCGATTTCTGAAAGAACTAGAAATTGACCTTCTTGTTTCCACTAGAAATATAACCCAGCAATTCCCCTGTTGAGAATATACACGGAGGAACTCAAATTATTCTGCAAAAAAGATACTGCACACATATGTTTGTTGCAGCTCTATTCACAATAGCAAAAACATGGAACCAACCATGTTGCCCATCAAAGCTGGACTGGATCAAGAAAATGTGATACATATACACAATGAAATATTATGCAGCTATAAAGGACAAATATATGAACTTTGCAGCAACCTGGATGGATTTGGAGTCAATCATATTTCTGTGGAAACAAAGAACAGAGTTCCATAAGTTCTCACTCATAAGAGGAACTTGAACAATTATAATGCTATAAGAAAGCGATTGGCTATAAGAGTGATTGGCAGTTGAGGGAAACTGCTGGGGGAGGGAGGGGCATACCTCATCAACAAGGGTACCTGCATGATCAATGTTTATATACCTAACCCTGAATTGTACCCCACATCTTTATAATAAAAAATTTTTTTAAAAAGAGTGGTATTCGTCAGTGTATGAGAAATAATCATTTCATCCCAGGTCTGTCTTGAGAAATGATTCTTTAAACTTATTTACCAGCTATGCTCATGTGGATCACAAGCTGAAATGTCAGAAATATATAGAATGTAGAAGGATAAATATATATATATGCACATATATATATTTGTATATATGTATATTTGCATATATATAGTACATACTACATATATATTCTACAGATACCTAGAAGCTGCCTTTTGCTGAGCTAGAAAAAATATTTATGGTAGGAAAGGGCTACTAAAGTCAGTTTTGCTCTGTGGCAGCATATTCCTCATATTATCAAACAACAGATCAATTAATCAATCATTAATAAAAACAGAAATTCAAAACATACTTATATAGAATGCCAGAGGTGGCAAGAGTTCAAAGATGATCTATTACCACCTTCTTGTTTTGCAGATGAGGGCATTGGCATTGAGTCTGTTACTAACTGTATGACTTCTGCCAAGTTACTTCAACTGTCTATTCCTCAGTTTCCTCCAATGAACGGAGTCCTTGCTCACTGAGTTGAAATCTGAACTAAATAAGTAACACTTGTGGAATCCTTATGACAGTGCCTGGCATGCAGTTAAGTCCATATGAGTTAATAAAATATAAATAAATAATTTTCCCAAGGTCAGTCAGTTAATTGACTCAAGTTTATTTAAAGGTTTTATTGAATTAATAAAAAATAAAAATATGCATTGATATTTAACAATAATTTAATTAGAAATAATTAATAGAAAGTAGCCAACATACAAACATGTCAGGATGTTTTTACATTCAGATCCATCAATAACAGCAATAGTTTAAATCTCTGGCCTTAAGAAAGAATTTTATTTCTTGTTCTTTCTACTCACTGTGTGATCTTGGGCAAGGGATTTGATTCTCTAAGACTCCATTTTCTCAAACATAAAATAGAGACAATAATCACAAAAATAAAAATAATAATAGTTACTCATAGGGTTACTTAACGAGTAAATGTAAGAGTATAACCTAGTATATAGAACAAATTTAATAAGTGGTAGCTTTTTTTTTTACTACTTATGGTACATTGTAAAGAATTTCTATTATTTATCATTGAGTAAGAACTATGCTCAGATGTTCATTGTTTGGGATATTAAAATAAAATAAAGATAGGAAGCTCAAAATCTTTGGTCATATAAATCACTACGCCACTGGACTTATGTGCTCTGAACTTGTTATTCTAAAGGTGAGCAAGGGGGTTGAGTTTAACTTCCTGAAAGCTCAGGAACAGGCAGTAACTGCAGCCATGACTTAAAACTATCTCTAATGGCACCTGTAGGCCTATTTTCATGCAGAAAGACAGTCTTGGGCTTACTATGGGTTGACCTGTCCTTATTGTAAGCATATATGAACAAGTTTGAATTAAAATCAAAACTATTTAACTTTTCTTCAATGACAGGGAGAATCCAAAGGCTGCTCACCCACAATATGTATTCAGAAGGGAAAGGTGGCACAATGGGTTTTCTCAAATTTAGCTCTGACTGATGGAGGAGAATGAAAAATAAAAATAACCTCTGTCCTCAGGAATGACAATTTACATACACTGCTGTCAATGAGCAGAGTGTTGATCAAGGAGTGATGCCAGTGTGGCACCTGAGATGATTTTAAGTAGAACAGGGATGAATATCTCAGTTAAAACTACATTGGCTTCCAGCAATAAAAATCTTACTTAAAAGTTTCTTAAACAGGTCAGAATTTCACTTTTTTCTTGCTATCTACTCTATCTAGACTTCTGATTACCCATCTTTAATAAAAAGTTTAATTGATTTTTAATTGACAAATAAAAATTGTGTATATTCATTATGTATAATATAATACAGATATTTTGGAATAGTCTATACATTGTAGAATGGCAAAATTGAGCTAATTAGCACAGGATTTCCTGCACATAGTTATCACTTTTTGTGGTGAGAACACTCAAAATCTACTCTCTTAGCAATCATCAGTAATATAATATGTGGTATTAATTATAGTTGCCATGTTGTACAGAAGATCTCTTGGACATCTTCTTCTGACCTGACTGTGACTTTTGACCTCATCTTTGCTGCTTCATTCACCCAAGTTGGCCACTTCATCTCTTATATTGTGACCATTTTCAGGGTCGGAAAAATGAGAACAGGTGCTAATGTATGTGTCAATTGTCTCACCCTCCTTTTGGAACATTTTCTCAAAATCTCCTTTGAGCAACTTCTCTTTTACTTGTGTTCCAGAACCATATTCATGGCCAACTTAGCTTCAAAAGAGGTTGGAAGATATAGTTTCTGTATGTTTATGTTGTTACTCTGATAAAAATACATTTGTTAATATAAAAGAATGTTAGCATATGAGGTAGGCAAATGGCAACTAATAATTACATGTTTATTTTAATATGCATTTAAGTCTTATCTTTTATTAGTGGTTGTAGGAGTACATTTCTTTATTAACCCCCCAAAAAGCTAGATATGAATTGATTTCAAGAAAAAAGTAACTTTTTCATTAATTTCTTGAAAGGGCAAGTGATTTGATAATAAGTAGAAAGGCCAGATTTATGGAGATGGCCTATGGATGATTGAATTTGAGTAAATAACAACTTCAGTGGGATTCTAAGAAATGCAAGAACCAAAAAAGTTTTCAAATATGTGTTCCAGTCTTTTTTATGCCTAAGACAAGTGGCAGGAAATTTATTCATGAAAACAATCACTTTTGCACTCTGGAGAACAGCAAAGTGATTTGAGGGCATGGGTTTTCACAAACAACAAGCTAAAACAAAAGCCTCTATAAACTGGATTTCTAAGTCCACAAATCTGTCCTTGAGTGCATTATGCATTATGACTGAAGGCCAGTATCTGGTAAATGTCAACGCTTGCCCAGTAATTTCCACCTTCATTGGGTAACTTTGGATGCTGCTAAATCTCGATAAGAGGTAATGGAGAGGTTCTCCTCATTAACTCAGCTTGGAGAGGCATCATCCAGTCACCTGAAGTGTCAATAGACACTGGCCTTTAATGGTGTTGGCTTAGTGATAACGATACTGCACATTTCTGTTTGTCATTATGAGATTTAACACTGGCTGATTCCCTGTGGGTATGGGCTCATTATCAGGCAGGGGAATAGAGCAATTGGTGTCTCTTAGAATCAATCATTGGCCCTCTCTAGTCTATCTCTTCAGTAATGAATTTGTAAAAGGAGCCAAGGATGGGTTCCTTATATTCACAGACATTAACTGTGAGACAATTAAAATGTGGTGGTCTCAATAAATCTGAGTGTGAAGAATAAAATTTAAATTGGGGATGAGCAATTGAAGACATGGTCTCAAAAAAGCAGTTAAGAATATAATTAAGGGGGTACAATGAAGATATTAAGTCAAAAGTGCATCTAGAGTATGAAGAAGAAAAGAAAATAATGAGATGATCACCTTAACACAAGCTGAACAGAAATCAAATAATGTATTGCTTAATAGAAATGCACAGCATTATTTGAATTGTTTTGGGAGAAAAACAACTCCATCTTCAGCAGTGTTAACACAATCCTGACTGGAATTCTAGATCTTATCTAGTCACTACTTAAAAAAGCCAAACCTGCTTTATTGAGGTATAATTTACATGTCATGAAATTAGCCATTTTAAGTGAATATAGTTTAATGACTTTTTTTTTTTTTTTTGAGTTGGAGTCTCACTCTGTCACCCAGACTGGAATGCAGTGGCCGCTCCTGGCCATGGTAGCCTCGACCTGCTGGACTCCAGCGATCCTTCCGCCTCAGCCTTCCAAGTAGCTGGAACTACAGGCACGTGCTACCACGCCCGGCTCATTTTGATTTATTGTAGAGATGAGGTCTCGCCAAGTTGCCCAGGCGGGTCTCGAACCCGCGGGCTTAGGCAATCCACTCACCTCAGCCTCCCAAAGGCGCGGGATTACAGGCTGAGCCACCGAGCACGGCTAGTTCAAAGACTTTTAATAAATGTATACATTTATGCAATCTTCACCTAATCCAATTTTTAGAACATTTCCATCATCCAAAAAAATTCCCTTTGTGCCCATTTGCTGTCAGTCACTACTCTAACCCTCTGTCCCCAACAAACGTTTATCTGTTTTCTCAATGTATAGATTGATTTTTTCTAGAAATGGCTTATAAATGAAATCAAACATTATGTAATTATGTCTGAATCATTTTACTTAGCACAATGATTTTAGTTTCATTCATGCTTTAGTGTATATTAATAATCTTTTTCTTTTTATTTCTGAGTAATATTTCATCGTATGGATCACGTTTTGTTTATCCATTCACTGACTTATGGACATTTAAAATATATTCTCTTTTTTACCTATTAAAATAATGTTGCTTTGAGTATTTGCTTACACATATTTGGATGAAAATGTATTCATATTCATTAGGTATATACCTGGAAGTGGAATTACTTAATTGTAAAGTAAGTACACTTTTAGCTTTTTTATGAAGCTGTCAAACTGCTTTCCAACATGGCTGTATCATTTTACATTCCCAACAGAAAATATGAGAGTTTCAATATCTTCCCATCTTCACCAATGTTTGTTGTTGACAGTCTTTTAAATAATGGCCATTCTAATAAGTGTGGAGTGGTGTTTTCATAATGCCTAATAATGTTCAGCATGTTTTCATATGGTTATTAAGCTTTTGAATCTTTTTTACAGGTAGAATATTTTGTTCATTTTAAAATTTGGGCTGTCTTTTTTTTTTTTTTTGAGTTGGAGTCTCACTCTATCACCCAGACTGGAGTGCAATGGCTGCTCCCGGCCACTGCAGCCTCGACCTGCTGGGCTCCGGCCATCCTTCCGCCTCAGCCTTCCAAGTAGCCGGAATTACAGGCATACGCTACCACGCCCGGCTGATTTTTTTTAAATTTATTGTAGAGATGAGGTCTTGCTGCCCAGGCAGGTCTCGAACCCGCGGGCTCAGGCAATCCACTCACCTCAGCCTCCCAAAGGCACGGGATTACAGACTGAGCCACCGAGCCCTGCTTGGGTTGTCTTCTTATTGAGTCGTTAGAATTCTTTCTATGTCTTGGATGCAATACCTTTAACAGATATATAATATGCACATACTTTTTTCCAGTTTTTGACTTGTATTTTCATTTTCTTAAATAGTGTCTTTTGTATAAAAAATATTTTCATGTTTATAAAGTCCAGTTTATCATGTTTCTAAATTTTATGAATTACGTTTTCTAGTGTCATATCTAAGAAATACTTGCATAACTCAGATTCACAAATGTATTGTCCTACGTTTCTTTTTAGAAGTTTAGTCACTACTTTTTTCTTTTGAGTTGGAGTCTCACTCTGTCGCCCAGACTGGAGTGCAGTGGCCGCTCCCGGCCACTGCAGCCTCGACCTGCTGGGCTCCGGCGGTCCTTCCGCCTCAGCCTTCTGAGTAACCTGAATTACAGGCATGTGCTACCATGCCCGGCTGATTTTTTGATTCATTGTAGAGATGAGGTCTCGCCAAGTTACCCAGGCGGGTCTCGAACCCACGGGCTCAGGCAATCCACTCACCTCAGCCTCCCAAAGCATAGGATTACAGGCTGAGCCACCGAGCCCGGCTAGTCACTACTTTTAACAAGCAAAATGGTAAATCATTATTTCTGAGATTGGAGCCAATAGAGAAAGTGTGAAGAATTGATACCCAGTCTGCAAGGGATCAGGGTGAGCTACTTTCTATCCATAAACCTATGAAAGCTCTTATGAGAAGAAATTGTTTGAGGATGTTCAGAAACATATATTTCCAATGCCAGTAGAAACATAAACAAAATGGGAGCCCTCCATGGTTCCTCATGGCATTTAAAAATTTTTTCTCACAGCAATTGCAGAGAAAAGACATTAAAGGAGGAGGGATGGTGGTCTAATCTAAAGAAAAAACATTTTCCTGGCCAACAAAAAACCTGTGTAAAGGAACTGATAAATGCTTAGGACTCCTATAGATCATCTACAGGAGAATAGGCAGTCATAGGGTTTAGATTTTCAGGGAAGAACAAGAGAGTTGAACTGTATAGATGGATGGATGGATGGAAAGATGATAACAATGCTATTACCAATAAAATTATTAATATATTAAACTTTAAAATATTCTACGATAACAATACAGTTTATAGATGCTTACTGTTTGTCAAGTACTATATAAGGTTTTATTATTTTATTTTATTTTTATTTTTTTGAGTTGGAGACTCACTCTGTCACCCAGGCTGGAGTACAGTGGCACTCTCCCGGCCACCACAGCCTTGACCTTCCGCCTCAGCCTTCCATGTAGCCGGAACTACAGGCACGTGCTACCACGCCTGGCTAATTTTTTATTTATTGTAGAGACGAGGTCTCACCAAGTTGCCCGGGTGGATCTTGAACCCATGGGCTCAGGCAATCCTCTCGCCTTGGCCTCCCAAAGTGTTGGGATTGCAGGCTAAGCCACCGAGCTCAGCCTATACATGGTTTTAAAAACACAATAATTTATTTAGTTCTTACAACAACTCTCTGAATTAGGAGTTTTACCTACTTTATGAACAAAAAAGCATAAAAATCCATTATGTTAAAGTAGCTAAGCAGGTATTTGTCAGCTAACACATACGAGTTGAGATTTGAATCCTGGCTGATTTCATTTCTGAGTCTGTATAATCAACCATTTCACTCTACTGCCTCCAATATAATCTGGCTAAATCATAGCCATAAATCTATTTGGTTAAAACAATTTGATGAAGTAGAAGCAATGAATTTCTACTTCAGAGTCTACTCCTCAAGGGGCCTTGTGCATGTCTGCTTGCTTTGTTGAGCCTTTGCCATCACCAAGTATCTAGTGTGCTAATTCCAGGAGGAGGATGGGAGACACAGAGCCAAGTTATTCCAGATATCTCAGATGAGGCCAGCCTAAATCTGCACACAGTCAATGCCCAGATGCCTAAACCCAAGAACACCAGAGTTATTTCGCTGACCACTTCAGACACATGGAAAATAAACACTTATTGGTGTATACCACTGATGTTTTGTGTTTGTTACACAGCATCACTGTCATAATAACTAATACAAGATAAAAGTGGGTGCTACTTTAGTATTTCATCCTTGAGAGAAGTTTTAACTACTTTTCCCAAGGCGTAAAATATCTCCTCCATAAAGGAGCTGCTAAATGCTAGAACAATAAGACTTGTGGGGAACAGGTTCCTGTGCTGCAATTTATGCAGACAATTATCAGCTGCTTCCATCACCAGGCTAGCTCAGCTTGTGCCAATTGTGAGCCCCAGCTCACTGGAGGAGTTGGACCTTGTGCAGTCAATGTTTTAAACTTTTCTTCCATCACACCCTTGCTGATGAATAGGATCTCCTTTCATTTATTCTACACATAATGTTCTCAGTTTCCGATTTTAATATTCTGTACTTCGGGATCTAAGAAAGACTCTTCCACAATTACCTAATGATGATGATGGTTATAATGATGGAAATAGCAACACCAATAGCAGTTACTAGTTACTCTGCCCAGCTGTTTACATTTAACATCTCATTTAGTCTTCACATCAACCCTATGAGGTCATTATAATTCAGCAATTTCAAGAATGGGGTCAGCATTATATGAGCCAGATTCATATCCTAGCTCTGCTGTTTGCTGTATATGTAGCTTTGGAAGAGTTATTTAACCATTTGGACACAGTTTTTTCACTGAGATGATGCAGGTGACGTTCTAGGCACAGGGTTGGCACACTACCTCTGTTCCTTACACAATACCTATTACCATCCTTATTTCACAAATATGGAAACCGAGATGTAGGGAAGGTAAACAACTTGTCCAAGGTCACACCCCAATAAGGTACCTTCTACCAGTGTGGAGTTGCATTGCATCCCCTTTCATCTGTCATCTGAGATACTAGGCCTAATCCATCTAGCCTCATGATTAAAACTAAGTCTATACAGTTTCATAAACCGTTTCCTTGTTAAATTTATCCAGTAGGTGCTTTTACTGAGTTCAGCAAAAGTTTATTTTGTTTTCTGGTTTTTCATTGCTCTCTAAATTTCTTCACTTTCTCAGGGCCTTCTCCAAAGGGAAGATTGCAATAGCCACTGTATGGTCTCTGAGAGGCAACCCAGTTGCAATGCTCAGCGCTAGAATGAGGTGGTGCCCCACAGCGCTTTGTCTCCTTTGGTCCTGGTGACTGAACCCAGTTGGGCCCCTTCTTAAGAGAAGCTTAAGAGAGCTCATAAGCTGACAGTCATCTTGCCAGGTAGAGAAGATGTGACACAAGTAATGATTTGGAGGCTGTTTTAACCTCTAGAAAGCCGGGTCGAATGTGCAAGGACCTATCACACCCAAGTATGAGCATCCCAGGTAAGATCAGCAGAATGTTTAAGTGATTTTATGAAGGTTGGCCCAAAATAATGTAGCAGAACTGAGGTGCCTTCGGTTCAGTCATGTGGGTAGACCTGCAGCCCCTATGAATTTATGAAGCAATTAGCTGATTAGATTCCTTCCTACTATTCTCATCATTCTGGATGGCAAGAGGCACCTGGAAGAGATTTTATGCTATGCATTTAGGCACCCATCAGCCCAGATCACAGTCCCCAAAGCTACACCAGTACTCAGAGGAAATAAGACAAAAGAAATGGACCTATTTACTAAGTATCTTTCCTGCAAAAAATACTGGATCCAGATCACTTCATAACTTATCTTTACAAGAATACCATTAGGAAAGCTTGCATTGTCTATGGCCATACCACACTGAATGTACCCGATCTGGTCTGATCTTGGAAGCTATGTGGGTTCTGGCCTGGTTAGTACTTGGATGGGAGGAAAGCTTGTACAAACCTCATTTCATAGATTTGGAAGCATAGAGCAGAAAACCCTACAGATGTATTTCCCTCTCTATATAAAGCCATACTGTCCAGAGATTTCTCCCTTAAAGCAATACCCTCCCTTATAAACAGGTGTGATGCCTGTCTCGTCAATTAGTCAGTTTCTTTTTATTTATTTATTTATTGTTTTTTTAATTATAAAGATGTGGGGTACAATTCAGGGTTAGGCATACAAACATTGATTATGCAGGTACCCTTGTTGATGAGGTATGCACCTCCCTCCCTTAGCAGTTTCTTCAACTGCCAATCTCACCCCCTCCCCTGACAGTTTCCCACTACTGCCAGTCCCTTTCTTATAGTATTATAATTGTTCAAGTTTCGCTTCTGAGTGAGAACATATGGTACTCTGTTCTTTGTTTCTGTGATAGATCACTGAATATGATCGACTCCAAATCCATCCAAGTTGCTGTGAAGTCCATATGTTTGCCTTTCTTTATGCCTGCATAATATTCCATTGTGTACATGTACCACATTTTTTTTAATCCAGGCCATCTTTGATGGGTAACATGGTTGGTTCCATGTTTTTGCTATTGTGAATAGAGCTGCAACAAACATACATGTGCAGGTATCTTTTTGGTAGAATGATTTGAATTCCTCTGGATATATTCCCAACAGGGGAATTGTTGGGTCATACGGAAGGTCAATTTCTAGTTCTTTTAGAAATCGCCACATTGTCTTCCAGAGAGGTTGCACACTAGTTTGCAATCCCACCAGCAGGATAGAAGCATTGCTTTCTCTCCGCATCCTCATTGGCATCTGTTGTTTGTCTTATTAATGATGGCCATTTTTACTGGGGCTAGGTGTTATCTCAATGTGGTTTTGAGTTGCATTTCTCTGATGATGACTGAGTCTGAACACTTTTTTTCATGTGTCTGTTGACTGTCCATATATCATCATTTGAGAAGTGTCTATTCATGTCTTTTGCTCACTTTTTTCCTTTCAGCATGTTTGAGTTCCTTGTAGATCCTAGATGTTAGGCCTTTGTCGGATATACAATTGGCAAATATTTTATTCCATTCTGTGGGCTATTCTTTGCTCTCTTAATAGCTTCTTTTGCTTTTCAGAAACTCATTAATCTGATGAGGTCCCACTTGTCTATCTCGTGTCTTGAGGTATTGGCCTTTAGGGTTCTGAATAGGAATTTGTTGTCAGTTCCAATTTCCATACAGGTGTCTCCTGTGTTTTCTAAGATTCTTATAGTTTCAGGTTTTATGTCTAGGTTTTTGATCCATTTAGAGTTAATTTTTGTGTATGCTGATAGGTAAGGGTCCTGTTTCAATCTTCTGCATGTGGTCAGTCAGTTTTCCCAGTACCCTTTACCGAATAGGTTCTCCTCTCTCCAGTGGGTGTTGTTGGATGCTTCGTCAAAAATGAGTTGGTTGAGGAATTGAGGCTTTGCTTCCAGAATCTCTATCCTGTTTCATTGGTCTATGTGCCTGTTCTTGTACCAATACTAGGCTGTTTTGATTACTGTAGGCTTATAATAAAGTTTAAATTCTGGAAGCGTGATACCTCCTGCTTTGTTTCTTTTGATGAGGATTATTTTGGGTATATGTGGTCGTATATCTTTCCACATGAATTTCTGTATTGTCATTTCCAGGTCTGAGGAGAATGATGTTGCTAATTTAATGAGTATTGCATTGAATCTGTAGATTGCCTTGGATAGGATGGATATCTTAACAATGTCGATTCTTCCTATTCATGAGCATGGAATATTTTTCCATTTGTTTGTATTTTCTTGGATCACTTTGAACAGTGTTTGTAGTTCTCATTGTAAAGGTCTTTCACTTCTCTGGTTAGGAAGATACCAAGGTATTTCATTTATTTGTGGTTGTTGTGAATGGTACTGTGCTTTTAACTTGGGTTTCTGGCCTGCTCATTGTTGGTGTATAGGAATGCAACTGTCTTTTGCATGTTTATTTTGTACCCTGTAACTTTGCCAAAGTCCTTTATCAGTGCAAGAAGGTTTTTGACAGATTCCCTTGGACTTTAAGGTATAGGATCATATCATCAGCAAAGAGGGAAAATTTGACTTCCTCTTTTCCTATTTGGATACCATTGATTTCATTCTCTTGTCTAATGTCCCTAGCTAGGACTTCCAACACAATGTTGAACAAGAGGGATGAGAGTGGACAGACTTGTTTTGTTCCAGTTTTCAGAGGAAATGTTTCCAGTTAGCTATGGGTTATTGTAGGTGGCACTTGCTATTTTGAGGTATGCTTCTTCTATACCTAGGTGTTTGAGGGTTTTTATCAAGAAGTGATGCTGGATTTTATCAAAAGCTTTTTCTGCATCTAATGAGATGATCATGTGGTTCTTGTTTTTACATCTCTTGATGTATTTAATGACATTATGGTCTTGCGGATGTTGAACCAGCCCTACATCCTGGGAATGAAGTCTACTTGGTCACGGTGGACGATTTTTGAGATGTGTTTTTGGATCCGATTTGCTAGAATGTTGTTGAGCAATTTTGCATCTATGTTCATAAGGCATATTGGCCTGTAGTTCTTTTATTTGTTGGATCTTTTCCAGTTTGGATATCACTGTGATGTTAGCTTCATAAAATGATTTGGGGAGAATTTGTCTTTCTCAGTTGTCTGGAATACTTTCAATAGGATTGGTAACAGTTCCTCTCTATGTTTTGTAGAATTCTGCTAGAAAGCCATCTTTCCAGGGCTTTTTATTGTAGTTGGTTTTCTTATGACAGAGTCAATTTCCTGGATCATTGTTGGTCTATTTAGTGTCTCAATGTCTTCTTGTTTCAACCTGAGTAGGTTGTGTGATGTCAGAAAGTCCTCTATTTCATTTAGGTTATCAATTTGTTTCCATACAGATGTACATAATAATCTCTGATAATTTTTGTATTTCTTTGGGATCAGTTGTGATTTGATTTCTGATTGTGTTTAATTGGGCTATTTCTCTCTTTTTCTTGGTCATTCTGGCTTGGGGTCCATCAATCTTGTTAATTCTTTCAAAGAACCAGCTTTTTGTTTTGTTGGTGTTTTCTGTAATATTTTTTGTCTTCTATGTCTCATATTTTGTCTCTTATTTTGGTAATTTATATTCTTCTGCTAACATTGGGGTTTTGGTGGTCTTCTCCTTCCAGCTCCCTTAGGTGATTTGTTAGGCCCTCCACTTGTGATCTTTCCATTTTCTTGATGTGTGCTCATAGAGATATAAATTCCCCTCTTAGAACTGCTTTCATGACATCCCAGAGGTTTTGGTAAGATGTTTCTTTATTGTTTTTTTTTTTATTCCAGGAATCTTTTAATTTCTGCTTTGATTTCAGTGTTGACCCAGTTGTTCAGCATCATGCTGTTTAATGTCCATGTCTTTGTGGATTTTAGGGAAATGTTGTTGGTATTGATATTTATTTTTATTCCACTGTGGTCTGAGAATGTGCATGGCAAGATTTCAACCTTATCGAATTTGTTTATGCTTGATTTATGGCCAAGTATGTGATCGATCTTGGAGTACGTTCCATGTGGTGATGAGTAGAATGTATATCTGTGGTTGTTGGGTGGAATAATCTGTAGGTGTCTATTAAGTCCATTTGGTTGACTGTCAAGTTTAGGTTTTGGATCTCCTTGTTGATTTTTTGCCTTGATGACCTATCTAGGGTTGTTAGTGTGGTATTCAAGTCCCCTGCTACATCAGTGTTAAAGTCAATATCTTTTTTTAGTTTATTTAATAGTTGATTTATAAATGATGGTGCTCCTGTGTTGGGTGCATATATGTTTAGGATGGATATTTCTTGTTGATGGATTGAGCCTTTTATCATTATGTAGTGTCCTTTTCCACTTTTTAAAATTTTTGATAACTTAAAGGTTGCTTTGTCTGATATTAAGATTGCAACTCCTGTCTTCTTTTGTGTTCCATTTGCCTTGAAATTTGTTTTCCATCCTTTAACTTTGAGTCTGTGTGCATCCCTTGTGGTGAGATGATTCTCCTGGAAACATCAAATAATTGAGTCATAGTTTCTTATCCAGTTTGCCAATCTGTGTCCTTTCAGTGGTGCATTTAATCTATTCAAATTCAGGCTGATTATTGAAATGGGATTGTTTCTCCCTGTCATGAGGTTCTTACAAAGTTTTTTCTTTGTTTGCTTGGGTTTTTTTTTTTTTGGCTTTGGAGTTAATGTATGTGTGTATTTTCAAGTTTCTTGCTGCACTGTCTTCTCTGTTGATTCTGTGCTCTGCTGTTCTCTTGGGAAGTGTGTGGTCCTTCTTTTTTTCTTTCATCTGTGTTTAATACCTTTTTAAGTGTCTCTTGTAGAGCTGGCCTGGAGGCTGCAAAATCTCTTAGGGATTGGATGGATGTCTGGGAAGGATTTTAATTCTCCATCGCTGATGAAGTTGATCTTGGCTGAGTGGAAATTCTTGGTTGAAATTGTATTTCTTTGAGGACTTTGAATATAGGACTCCAATCACTTCTTTCTTGTAGTGTTTCTGCCGATAGGTCTGCTGCTGTTCTGATTGGTTTTCCCTGGTAGGTAGTCTGACCTTTCTCTCTTGCTGCCTTTAGAATTGTTTTTGTGTGCCTACTTTGTGTAGGTGAATTACTATGTGTCTAGAGGTTGGTATTCTCATTTGATGTTTTGTGGGGGTCCTCTGTATCTCTTATATTTAGCTGTCACATCTCTGGTGAGATGGAGAAAGTTTTCTTGGATTACTTCCTGTAATAGTTGCTCCAAGTTGTTCTCCATTCCCCTTTCTTCTTCTGGGAATGGAGAACCAATCAGGTGAGGTTCAGCCTCTTGATATAATTGCACATCTCTTGTAGGCTTTGTTCCTTCTTTCTGAGTCTTCTTTCTATGTTTTTTAATTCCATGTTCTGGTCTTCAAGTTATGAGATTCTTTCTTCAGCTACATTAATTCTACTTTCCATGCTTGTCATCTTGTTATTTATTTCCTGGATGAAATTTTTTATTGCCTGAATCTCTATTACAAGTTCTTTCAGTGTTGCATCTTATCTTTCTTGAGTCTTATTTACTCTTTCCATCCATTCCTTAATCCCTGTCATATTCTAGGGACAGTCATTGGTGACTTCCATTGTTTGGGCACCAAGGTCTGATTTTTCAGGAGTTTTGTCTTTGGTACACTTGAAATTACCTGAGGCCTTCTTTTGATTTGTCCTCATTTGTGACAGATCTCTTGTTTTTCTCTTTAGTTCTGTTATTCAGTGTCAGTGGGAGAGGCTTTCCCTTCTGATTTTGCTCAGTCCCCTTTTCTTCCCTGATCTGGGCTCTGGATTTGTTCTATTTTGAAATAGGATGGTGAATGGGAAGCTTTTCTGTCTCTTGTATTTTTTGAAATTCATATAAAATAGGGAATGGGGCACTAGGAATCAGAAACTACTTGTAAATTAAAATGTTCACTTATTGTGGTATGTGGTCCCTGAGACCCACTCCCCACCACCACTCTATATGATGATGCAAATCAGAAACCATTGCAAAAGCAATTGAACACATACACACACATCCCAAAATAAACTGGAATTATAAGAAAGCAAAACAAAATAAACAACAACAAAAACTCCAAGAAAACTAAACACACACACACACACATGCCTAGCACAAAATAAATAGAGAAGAAAAATAAAAAGACTGGAGGAAAATAATTTAAAAAAAAAGATTCAGGTCCAACCTTCATACATATTGACACACACCTTAAAGTATAAAAAATGAATATAAAAAACCTTGAAGCCGGGCTCAGTGGCTCAGCCTGTAATCCCGTGCCTTTGGGAGGCTGAGGTGAGTGGATTGCCTGAGCCCGCGGGTTCGAGACCTGCCTGGGCAGCGAGACCTCATCTCTACAATAAATCAAAAAATCAGCTGGGCGTGGTAGCGCACACCTGTAATTCCGGCTACTTGGAAGGCTGAGGCGGAAGGATCACCGGAACCCAGCAGGTCGAGACTGCAGTGGCCGGGAGTGGCCATTGCACTCCAGTCTGGGTGACAGAGTGAGACTCGAACTCAAAAAAAAAAACAAAACAAAACAAAAAAAACCTTGAAGAGCAAAAAAGCAAAAACCAACAACAACAAAATCGAAACATGAACTCAGTCATTCACATACACACATAAACAGAAAATGACAAATAAAAGAAGAAGGAAACAGAAAAAGAAAAAAAAATTGGTGGGAGGATGCAGATCAAACTTTCACATAAACCTTCATGCATAAAGGAAAAATATTTTAAAGGTAGATGAACTCACAAATAAACAATCAAAAAATTTTTTAAATTGAAAAATAATTGGAAAAAAATCTGCCCTCTTGTTGCAGGCTCTGTAATTGTTCATCTAATCAGTTCTCTCCTGCAGAGCCAACCTTTCACTCTCTCCCCAGGGAACAAAGCAGGGAAGGAGGAGGGGCAGTGGAGGTGGGTGGGGCTGCAGTCTTTCCCTCCCACTCTCATATGGTCTAGTAGATCTTCTCCCATAGGGAGTTATGGAATTGTCTCTTCTCCAGGATGTACTCTCACCGGCATGCCCCAGTTAGGCCTATCCTGGAATGGTGTTCTCCTATTGTGACTGACGTCCAGCCTCTGCCTGGGTTTGCCAATCTCAGTCGCGGCCCAGCTGTGTGGGTCTGATGCTCAGAAGCTTGCTGGGGAGGAGGGGTTTTGGGTCAACCCCGGATTCACCACTGAGCTCTTTGGAGCACTTTCTCATCCTTTTCTGGCCACGCTTTTGTCCCTGGCTGGACCAGGATAGGGGTAGGGCAGCTGGAACTTAGCACTCCTCAGGTCCCTCTGATATTTGTGCTCTTAGGACATTCCCCCTGGGTCATAATCAGTTTCTGAGTAGTTGATCTACCAGTCACAGAAATCAGGTCTGTTGCTCCTTGGGAGCAAGTCGGAGCATTTTCCTGCCCTGCCTTCAAGATGGTGGTGGGGAGCTTCTCTTGTCCCCTTCCAAGGGAGTTTGCCTCTGTACTCCCTCCTCATGCAGCCCCTGCCAGAGCCCTGCCAGTTGCTGAAGTGGTGAGGCAAAACCAGAGCAGGCAATCTCTCTCCAACTTCAGGGGTGAGGGAAAGCCTGGGGCAATAGTTTCACCTGGAGGCTTTTTCAAAGAAAAACTTCTGTCCATTAAAAAACAAGGATGCTTCGTGACCCGCCTGGGCAACTTGGTGAGACCTCATCTCTACAATAAATCAAAAAAATTAGCCGGGCGTGGTAGCGCGCACCTGTAGTTCCAGCTACTTGGAAGGCTGAGGCAGAAGGATCGCTGGAGCCCAGCAGGTCGAGGCTCTGGTGGCCGGGAGTGGCCACTGCACTCCAGTCTGGGGGACAGTGAGACTCCAACTCAATAACAAACAAACAAACAAACAAAAAACAATAGCGCTCCACTTCTGTGACCTGGGAAGAGCCAGGGACAAAGTAGAGAAATTGCAGCACCAGCTGTTGCACCAGGGACCTGGCCACCCACTCACGAGCCCCACTTAGACAGTCTCTCCGAGCATTTTCTTCCCAGTGAGGGTTTTTTTATTTAAGAAAAGAAAAGAAAGAAAAAGAAAAATGGTGCTCATCTTCTGTGTCTCGGGTATTGCTAGGGTTACAAGCCCAGCCACTGTGGCACTAGCCGCTATACCAGGAGAGCCCTGGCCGCTAGCTCCCTAGTCCTCACTCAGTCAGCCACTTACACACCCACTCACTCACTAGCACATACACAAAATTTTCCATGCACTCACTCATTCATACAGGGACTCGCATTGTCCGACTGGTTCAGCCGCCATCTTCCCTACCCTTCAGTCAGAAGTTTCTTAAGGACAGGTTTCTATTGGCCATCTCTGCTACTAATGTCCAGAGTTTGCCTAAGAACTGGCTGGCATAATTTAAGAACACACAAAATGATTACTTCTTAATAAATGAATCAGTGATAACTAAATCTCTTAACGTTACACAGCTAACATGGCAAACCTGAAATTTGAATTCTAAAACATGTAACTTCAAAACATCACAGCTTTAGATGAATTATTGGGTCAAGTCCCATGCCCTTTCCACTTTTGATATATAGATTTGAAAGTTGAGCAGAAACCCTCATCATGTGAACATTCATAGGACCACTTTTAATTCACATACCTATTCACACATACATTCATTCATTTGTTCTTTTAGTCAACAAATAAATTTCCTGATACAAAGTATTGTTTTAAGTCTGGAGATGCAACAGCTAACATGGACGAGTCTTCAGAATGCATGGACTTTGCATTCTAGTGGGATGCAACACAGGAGAAACAGGTCAACAGGTAAACCAACGATAGACAAATATCAGCTAAGAATGAATATTATGCAGATAATTAATTTAATGAAAGCTATTTTCCCATCCAGAGAGAAATGGACAAAAAAATTTCTTTGGGTTGCATTTTCTTTGAGTTGTCTTTTCAAAGCACTCATGAGAAAGCTCCTGAAGTCCCTTAATCAACCTTATTTCCACCTCTGTGTATTGGACAGGCCTACTGTCTTCATCAGAAATTGCATCGTTTCCCTTAGTTTAATGTTTAGGGAAACCATAACAACAAATGAGTAGTCTCAAGAACTTCTGATCATACATATGTTTGTTTCTGAAGTATAGAAGAGTAACTGCTTTAGTCAGAACCTATTCAATAAATAATCGATTTGAAATTAAATAGTTTGTTGTTCTATGTATTTAAATGTATTCTTGTCTAACTTTGACAATATTTATATTTAAGATTGATACTGTCAAAAGCTCCTAAATTTAAAAGGCATTTTAGAAGTAATATTTGCTTTAATTTTTACCCACTGTAGACATACTTTATAAATCATCCTTGACAAATAATTGAACAAGATCTACTGAAATTTATGACCTAAGTGATTTAGAGGTTGAAGGTATAACTAACAGGGAAGAGGACACAGGAAGATGATCAGATTTAGGGCATGGAGGAAATACAAGAAAAGCGTGGTGAAATTTGTTTAAGGGCAGGGTTTTTCAACCTCAGCACTATTGGCAAGGTAATTCTTTGTAAAAGCTTGTACTGCTCACATAGGATAGTTAGCAGCATCCCTAGCCTCCACTCACTAGATGCCAGGAGCACCCACAGCCCCAATGTTGTGATAACTAAAAATGTCTTCAGATACTGTCAAATGTCCCTAGGGAACAATATTGCCTAGTTGAAAACTACTGGTTTAGACATTTTGAGATTGAGGGGTAGGAAAGAATCCAGATGGATACATCTGACAAAGAATCAATAGTGTGAGAATGGAGCAGCAAAATAAGTTAGAAAGTAAAGATTAGAAGGTATTCACATGAAAATGATCCTTGAAGTCAGGAAATTATGAGACCACTGAAAGAAAATATGCAAACAGAGAAGAGAACAAGGCCAAGGACAGTTTCTCAAGGACATTTACATTTGGAAGATGAGTCAGAAGGGAAAATCAAAGGAAAGAAAGGGAGGGGTGGTGCTGGGGAGGGGACAGGGGAGGGTTGGAGAAGTTGGAGGAGAGTTCAAGGTCAAAAAAGTCAAGAGAGTTTCAGTAATTTTATGATGCATGGTGCACACATTTAAGGAAAATTAAGGCAAATTTCTCTAGATTTGTGCTTTTTAAAATTTGGATGGGAAAATTGTGTGGTTAAATATTATATCTGTAAATGTTGGTATGTAGGTCCTGAAATAAACAAAATCCCCTGGGTCACAAATATCTAAAAACTAATGCTGAGTTTTAATAATTTAAAAAAAGATGAATTAATCTTAAGCGAACAAATGACAAATAAACAATTTTGGTCTTAGGAAGAACTAGTATGGGGAATCATTCTCTCTGTTCTTTTTCTATCTGTATGTATTTTTCTTGGTTTTTACATTGATATAATTCTTCTTTCATAATCTAGATCAATTTTCTGTATTTTCAAATCCATAGAGTAGACAAATGGATGCTACTCTTAGGATATTAGTTTTCCTCTCTCTCTCTCTCTCTCTCTTTTTCTTTCTTTCTTTCTTTTTTTGAGATGAAACTCTCATTAAGTTTTCCAGGCTGATCTCAAAAGCCTGTTCTGAAGCAATCCTTCACCTCAGCCTCCTGAATAGTTGAGATTGCAGTCGCCAGCCACTACATTGGGCTAACATTATAATTCCTTAATTCAACACAGCATTAGACAGATTTATACCTTCTTAATGATGATTCTAGATTCCTAGGGAAGGATTCTAATTGGCTCATCTTGGGTTATGTGCCCACCCACAAACTGATGAACTGTGGCAATATATTCACAGGAAAAAGACTCTTGGTAATTTTGTCAATGGAAGGTTGCTGATGGGCATAAAAGGAAGAAGAAATAAGAGACCATTTCATAAAGAACAACTAAAAAAGTGTTCAGAGTTACTGAGTTAAAATGAAGTAGAAAGTCATTGATATAAAATACGAATGTGGTACCCTGAAAGTTGAGTTTAGGAAATATGAGACTAGACGTCATATGTAATATAAACAGAGGAGAAGGCGATGCTAAGGAGAGGTTGGCAATCCCAGTGATGATGATGGCATGGGTGTGGTGAATGGCCCTGAGATTGAAGAGGAAGGGGCGCTGACCGGGGACAAGTCCAGCAAGCCTTGACCACTTACTCTATATGAGATGTGAACGGAAACAATAATTCAAAGATGCCTCCAAGGCATCTAAACTGAATAATTTAGGGAAAAGGTGATTTTTTGAATTTAGTAACTAGATAGAGAAACTAGAGAATGAATCAGTTTACAGGATAAAGGGGTACAGGTATAAATGACTCATATTTTTAATATGTGAAAATTCTAAATTTAAAAATGGCCCCACTTCAAACATGAATAATAATTGCAATTTCTTTGTTCTGGGGACCTTAACAGTTTCTTTGTTCTGGGGATTCTTAACAATACTACATATAGTCTTACTTCATACTGATAATGAGGTGAATGAGAGAGACTGAGAAAGGTGAATTTACTTGGCCAAATTTAGAAAGCCAGAAAGGGGTATATAAAATAATTAAAACAACCTAATCTGACCTTAAAGTGCTACATACCTCCTTGAAAACACAACCACCCCCACTTAAAGCAAAATTGTAGACTTTCCCTATGTAAATTCTAAAAGCACGTCCCTTGGGAAGGAAATTTCAGCTGCTTAGGAGAAGATGTTTTGTGTGTTGGTGCTACTCAGCTCATAATAATAGGAGAGTCAGGCAGCTTGCCACCCTGAGGGCTTCAGAATGGGCAACCACAAGGCCATGATAAATGTGCTTATTTATCTTAATTGCCTACTTACCAAGGCTACAGCTATCTAAGGTCATGAGGATCTGGCCAAGGATAAGATCATATGGATTGGAAGGGGTAGAAAGATGGCCGCAAGAATGCCAGCTTTTTTGCCTAAGGCTCATAAATCTGTCTGCATGGTGACTCCGCTGGCCTGGAGATCAGAGGTCTCTGGCCCAGGACACTGTCTCCAGGTCCCATCCAGACAGCCCTGAGTTTTCTTTAAGGCCAGACTGTGGAAGCTAACCACTAGGACTTGGCTTGCCCTCAAGTTTTGTCAGAAGACCTAAGTGGAGAAGCGCAGCAACCCCAGCATAGTTCTTTATCCGGTGAGTGACAAGAGTCTAATAATGGGTTATGCTTCTTGTGATTTGGCTTGAGTGAAAATTCAGTCCTGAAAGTCCTCCAGGCCCAAATAAAAGGCAAGCCAGGCAGAGGCAGGCCAGGAATGGGAGGTCAGTGTGAGGTAGTCTTTCTGTTAGAAAATTAGGAAATGTAGCTTTCAGTTGAAAGATTATGTTCCTGCAAGCTGTCCTGGTTCTGTGTCAGAAAAGAAGAGCTCTGCCCTTTCAGCTAGACAGACTAACCAATAGAAGCGCCCTTAATCTCCTGGTGCTGGGGCATCTGTCTCGGTGGATACTACTTTCACCCACATCCCTAGCACCACCCCAAGTGCTGGCTTCACCAATCCTCTCCATACAAAACCCAAATTTTTTTATTTATTAATTTATTTTTAATGGTGGTATAACACACATATTGTAAAGAGCACAAATATTAAGTGCATAGATTGATAAATGTTTATGTAGACATATATCCTAATAAGACAGATCAAAATATATAGAGAGGACATTCTTGTCAACCTACATGGTTTCTTTACTTTCATAGTCAATATTTTTTCTCTACCCCAGAGTAACTACTATTGTGATGTATGTCATCATAAATAATATTTGCTTATTCTTGAACTTAATATAAATAAAATATCACACTGTAATTTTATTATAGTTTATTTTATATAGCATAATCTGTATGAGATTCATCCATGTTGTGGTATGTATCAGTAGTTTTTACATTCTTACTGCTATATAGCTATCCATTGTATAGATATACAATAATATATTTATCCATTCCCTTTGGAATGACATTTGGATTATTTTCAGTTTTTAGGAGTTATGACTGTGGCTGCTATGAAGGTTCTTGTATATATCTTTTGAAGGACATGTACTGTTACTTATCTTGACTATATTTACCTAGGTCTGGAATTCCTACAGTACAAGGCTTGAGTTTAGCAGTAATGGATGTTTAGACATTATCCAATGGTTCTTCCAAGTGGTTAAATCAATGTATACCCTATTAGCAATGTATGAGTATTATTAGAATTTCTTCATATCCTCATAAACACTTCATACTATCGTTTGTTTTATTTTAGCCATTCCATAAGACATTATTCAAAGCTAGAAGAGATTTTATGCTACAGTCCCCTTCCTTCCTTCTTCTTTATTTTTCTTTTAAGTTGGAGTCTCACTCTGTCATCCAGGCTAGAGTGCAGTGGCATGCTCCTGGCCACCGCAGCCTTGACCTACTGGGCTCAGGCTATCCTTCCACCTCAGTCTTCCAAGTAGTTGGAACTACAGGCATGCGGCACCACGCCTGGCTAATTTTTTGATTTATTGTAGAGATGAGGTCTTGCCAAGTTGCCCAGACTGATCTCGAACTCCTGGACTCAGGCAATCTGCTCGTCTCAGCCTCCCAAAGTGCTGGGATTACAGGCTTGAGCCACCGCGCCCGGCTACCCTTCCTTCCTTCTTGATATACCTCTTTTATTTCTCTTTTTCCTTCTTGGTGGCAATGTTTTTAATTCAAGTATAATTTAATCGTCTTTGCAACCACAGAATAACATAAATATAAAAGGTATTTTATTAAGGCAATATTTAATAAATTAAGAAATAAACCACTATTTGAATCAATTCAGGCTTAACAGAAAAATAAAGAAAGAAAGCAAAAGAAAAGAATACCTGTCAATATGCTTTTGAGTTATACCCAGGGATCATCAAAATTTTATTTTACTACAAACCCTGATCTTTGTTCCTGACAACAATTCTATTAAATCGATCCTTGAAAAGTAGGATTATTGTCCATTACATTAGAAACATGAGTGAGACTTACAGTTTAAATGCTACTATATGTGCCACCAACTATGGTAAGATCTTTGCTTAAATTATTGTATTTAATCATTTCAATAAGACTGAAAGTTTGAAATTCTTTTTCTCAATCCACTTGGGAGGTTTAGAGTTTAAGTGACATGCCAAAGGTAACTCAGGTACCAAAAAAACAGAGCTGCAAATTCAACTTTTCACAATGTAAATGTGATCACACAACTGGAAAAAAGAAGAAAAAGAACCTTTACTATTACATGGCTCATAGAGATGAAATGGTTACTAATAAAGTGAACGTATGATTAAGTACTTTGTATAGCTATATATTAAATCAACTTCATGAGGTTTTAGATCTTTTCAGGGCAGATGTAACTACTACCATTAAGTTGCAAGGTAAATGAACTTATCATTTCAATTTTATGAAAAAGGCTATCACAACACTGTGGATTAACTACATATCATTAAACTGTACACAGTTATTTCAGTTATTTATTATTGTGTAGCAAATTCCCCCAAAACTTAGGGGCTTAAAATAATAACAACCCTGTTTGCTCATGACTCTGTAATCTGGACTGTGCTCAGCTGGGCAGCTTTGCTCCCTGCGGTATTAGCTGGACTGACTCGTGTTTGCAGTCAGTTGGCAATTCTGTTAGGTCTAGATGATAGAAAGTGGCCTCATTCACAAACCTAGCACTGGAACGAGGGGCTGGCTGTGTTTCTTTCTTCTCCGCCAGTCTTTCATCTTTCTAGGCTTCTCTACCCACACAACCTCTCACGTTTAAGGACTCTATACCAGATTTCCTTATGAGGCATCTCACTTCCGTTACATTCCCAAAGCAATGTGTTCATATTACCAAGTTCAACACACTTAAATTAGTTATGAGACCCTAAATTGTTGTTTACAGAAATGGTTACACTGTTTTGCAACCTAACAGGTAATAGGTCTTCCAGCAAAGGTCTCATCTTCAGCTGGTAGCCATGCCATGAAAATGAGTATGTATAGAACATTATGATTGCATCTCCTTCTGTCCTTTAATGATCCCCATCTTCATGCATAACATATACCCTTATATTTCTTTCTGCAATGTAATTATAACAGGTTTATCAGCAATGCAACCACCCCAATCTTTAACTGAAATGCAATTGATATCATCATCATGGGCAATATAAGGAGCATATCTCTACCATAAATGTAATTAACACATTGTCTTTTGCACACTAGAGATTGCATTTCTTTGGGAAATGCAATAACAGTTCTATCGGTAGTGCAATGATTCCATCTATTTGTGCAAGTTAATTATCGCTTTTCCACTTGCCAAGCCATAATGATAGGTATTCCTATAGGGCAGTGATTGCATCTCTGCCCTCAGGGTAATGATCACATATGCAATGCGAGATAACAAAATTGTCTTCAGGGCAATGATCAGATTCCTCTGCACAGGGTAATAATAACATATCCACTTTAATCTATGGCTAGCAAACCTTTTGTCAATTCTGTGATGCCAGCTTCCCCTGCAGTGAGTATGGGTGACAGACATTAATGCAGCATGCATTCACATCTACCTGATGTGTAAGGGTGGATTTTGTAGGAAACCAAAGTTCTACTTAGAGGAAGCATACTGATAGGAACAACAGTGCTAGAGACAAAGAGATCTGAGTTTAAGTAGATATCACGACACATTCTGTGTGATTTTGGATAATTAGTTTAACTTCTCTGAATCAAGTTGCAAAAAACTGAGAATGATAATGGCTGCTTTTGCAAAAAGATTGGCATGAACATAATACTTCTCAACACAGAGCCTGCCCCTTAGGTGAAGTTTATTACTTCATTTCTCCCTCTAAGTAACCTGGGTTAGATCCTTTTCCCTGATTCCTCCAGGATCTGAATTCCATAATCACCTCTCCTCACTGGAACCTCAACTAACATTTGCTCATTATTATTCTTAAGTTCTTCCCCTTTTATGATTTTTGTTTGCTTGTTTGTTTTTCATTTCTGCCTGCAAATGTGCCAGTGCCTCTTATATCTTTGAATGTCATTTTCTGACACAAATTCAATTATTTACGATTGGAAATATATTTTCTTAGTTTCTAAAGTTGCTCTTGCTGTTTTCTTATTTGGTGACCACATCTATCTACATATTCAAAGTAGGAACCTGGACATCAACTCACTTCTTACTAAAATTTACTCTGTATTTCCAATGAGGCATGCATGTTGTTGATTCTACCCTCTTAACATTCACTATTATGCTGACCTTCAGTCTATCCCTATTGCTACTATCTTAGTCCAGGCCTTCCACATTGCTCCCACTAATGGATATTTAACTTGTCTTTGGTTGTGAAAAATTTTCTGAGGAAAAAGGAAGATATTTATGAATATGAGTATATTAAAGCTCTAAAATATTATAAAATAAATAATAAGAAGCAGTGGGCAAATCTTTGAATTAACAAAAGGTATTTGCTAGGTATTTTCCAGATAGAGTATTAACCTTCTTGGTAAGCAATTTGTCACTAGCTATAAAATTACAAATGCTTCAATTAAAAAATACATTAACAAGTAATTTATTAAAAAAGAAATTCTAATAAATAATACATGTAAAATCATATGAATAGCTATAATAATTAAAATATGCTTACATTGAAACAGAATTATCAATTTCTACTCATAATATTTTCAAAGATAAAAAAACACAACAAAGTTAGAAAAAAAATGATATCTGTCTAAGAAATCTCAAACAAGTAACTTATCTAAGTCTCATTCTCTTTCTAGAAAGATTCACAAACAAACAGATAGATGAACACGTGGATATACACACAGACATAAAGGTAACTTCCAGGGTTTGATAGGTGGAAAATTTCAGAAATCTTGATAAAAAAGTAAACTACTAAAAATGATTGACTGCAATACCCACAAAAAACTTTCAAGAACATGTTGAAAATTTTAAGAACATGGTTAGATATACAGAAAGTTATGAGACTTCAATGTAAAGAAAATAATTAAGGAGATAGCAGGTTTACAGAATATATACATATATATATATATGTATGTATGAGGACTTTTTTTAGAGGTAAACTACGTTAAGCAAGGCTTAGTGAAAATTTTTTAAAATCACAGTATAATTCACATTGAGTACAGAAAAGAGTATAATTGATATTGTGGAGATGTTGAATCAGTAGCATGGAGGATATTTTGAGAAAACATCTGAGAATAAAATTCAAAGGAACAATGAGATAAAAATGGCAAGAGAGAAATTTTAGAATGAACAAAGAATGGAGAACTAAAATAGAAATAATAGGTTCTCCTGAGAAAAGAGTCTATGAAAGATTTTTAAAAATGAAAAGAAAGGCAGTAATTCCATTTGCAATAAAATAAATCTCCATAATATGAGCAAGAAACTGTATTTGCAAATTGCAGTGGTTTACTGAGAACCAGGTAAAATTAATAGAAAGAAAGCCACACATATATTCTTAGCCTTTTTTCATAAGAATTTGTTAATTCTAAAATTATTTTGGTAAAAATAATTAAAACTGACAAAAATGTTAAAAATATATAAATATTAATAAGTAAACATCTTGGAAGGAACAAAAATCCATCTAATCTGAGACTTTTAGTTAAGACATGAGATACCCACACTTCCAGACTTCAAACTTTACTATAAGGCTACAGTAATCAAAACAGCCTGGTATTGGGACAAGAACAGGCACAACGACCAATGGAACAGGATAGAGATTCTAGAAGCAAAGCCTCAATTCCTCAACCAACTCATCTTTGACAAAGCATCCAACAACAACCACTGGGAGAGAATTATCTATTCAGTGAATGGTTCTGGGAAAACTGGCTGACCACATGCAGAAGATTGAAACAAAACCCCTACCTATGACCATACACAAAAATTAACTCTAAAGCAATCAAAGACCTAAACATAAAACCTCAATCTATAAGAATCTTAGAAAATGCAGGAGACACCCTTCTGGAAATTGGAACTGGCAACCAATTCCTATTCAGAACCCTAAAGACCAATACCTTAAATAAGATAGACAAGTGGGACCTCATCAAACTAACGAGCTTCTGCAAAGCAAAAGAAACGGTCAAGAGAGCAGGGAACCAGACATCAGAATGGGAAAAAATATTGGTCAACTGTATATCTGACAAAGGCCTATCATCTAGGATCTACAAGAAACTCAAACACGCCAAAAGGAAAAAAAAAACCAAACAGCTCCTTAAAAAATGGACAAAAGACATGAATAGACACTTCTCAAAAGACGATATATGGGCAGCCAACAGACACATGAAAAAGTACTGTCTCATTCATCATCAGAGAAATGCAAATCAAAATCATATTGCGATACCACCTAATCCCAGCAAAAATGACCGTCATTAATAAAACAAACAACAGACGCTGGCAAGGATGAGGAGAAAAAGTAATGCTTCTACACTGCTGTTGAGAATGCAAATTAGTGCAACCTCTCTGGAAGACAGTGTGGCGATTTCTGAAAGAACTAGAAATTGACCTTCCATATGACCCAGCAATTCCCCTACTGAGAATATACCCAGAAGAACTCAAATCATTCTACCAAAAAGATACCTGCACACATATATTTGTTGCAACTCTATTCACAATAGCAAAAACATGGAACCAACTGTGTTACCCATCGAACCTGGCCTAGATAAAAAAAAAAATGTTGTACATGTACATAATGGAATCTTATGCAGCCATAAAGAAAGGCAAACATATGGACTTTGCAGCAACTTGGATGAGTTTGGAGTCAATCATACTCAGTGATCTATCACAGAAACAAAGAACAGAGTTCCATATGTTCTCACTCATAAGTGGACCTTGAACAATTGTAATACTATGTGAAAAGGATTGGCAATAGTGGAAAACTGTCAGGGGAGGAGAGTGGGATTGGCAGTTGAGGGTAACTGCTAGGGAAGGGAGGGGCATACCTCATCAACAAGGGTGCCTGTATGATCAACATTTGTATACCTAATCCTGAATTGTACCCCACATCTTTATAATTAAAAAAAAAGAGATACCAGAAGAAAAAATAGCCATGCTTATACAGTTTTGACAGAAATAGGCTGTGTACATTTTTGTTTGTTTGATTTTTAAAAATCCATGTTTCATTTTTTTTTTTTCCTTAAGAATGCAGTCAAGTTGTATTACATGAAAAAATAGAAAATCGTGTTGCTTATGGCTGCCTCTTAGGCAGGGAGTCGAGGTATGGGAGGAGGAGAATATAAACAAATCTGAGAAATGTGCTTCTGTTAGTTAAGACAAGAGACAAAATTCATATTAAATAAAGGTGAAAATGGAGAAAAAAATGTATCAATAAAGTACCAAAAACAGTTTTAAAAAAATCCTATCCTCCTATCCTACTTGCTTTCTGTCTGATTAGAATAATAAAAACAAGGTGTAGCATTTTGAAAAGACATATATTGCAAAATTAATGTTGTAACAACACAAATCTGTTTCTGAACGTTTCATTTTCAAATTCTAGAAGTACGTGTGTGTGTGTGTGTGTGTAGAAAGAAAAAGTGAGATGCTTATCTCACCAGGATAGCAATAAGTTTCTTCTAAAAATGACAACGGTGACAGAGGTTAATCATTTTGAAGTGGTTGAGATATGTTTTAAATAGTACTACAAGAATGATGTATACTGGAAAAGTGTATGCTTTTCAGTGCTAAAAGAAAAAATTGAAAATAAATAAGAGGGATTACGTGAGTATATGTGTGTGTGTGTGTGTGTGTTTTATAACATTTAAACATTAAATTTATAACATTTCAAACACAAGGTAGAAACTTAGGTATAATATGCTGCAATCACCACAATAAGTTACCAGAAGATTAAAACAGCAACGATCACACTATCTTAGAAAAGAGGAGGAAAAAGAATCATCATTTTAAGGCAACATGTCTGCCTAGAAAGAAGAAAGACCCCACCATATAATGATGTTTGTCACTAGCTCGCCTTTATTTCTTTTGCTCCTTCTTCTTAGGAAGTTCATTCTGTCATGCTCTGTTAGTGAACTGATGGTCTCAAGTTTTGAGAATTTATTTTACCTTTATAAGAGGTTTTGTCTCACCTAATCTCCCATCTCCCAAGTGTCTGTCCTCCTTCTAAACGTCTTTGTAAGCTGTTAGAAAACCCACCATGTCACTTAATGCCCTTCAGTCTTGCTTTCTTTTAAGTCCCTAGAAAAATGAAGGTTACCCTGTACATCTTTACAGTCTTAGCTTCTATGGAGTACCTGGTACATTTTAAGCCCTTTGTAACTTGGGGAAGAATAAATGAGTAAGTGAATAAATAAATGGGTAAATTCATGAATAACTCCAAACCTTTTGATACTTATTTAACTTCTATTCAGCATGAAAACATTACTGAACAAATTCCTTGATCTTGCACTCCATTCCACATAAACCTCTGTTCCATATAGTTTGGTGTTTTTTTTCTACTCTTAAAATAGCTCTCTCAAAAGTCACCAAATATCAAATATATGCTCCTAATTTTTGAAAGTTTATTTGGTGGCAAGATTTGAGTCAAGAGGATACACAGTATTCTAATTGTGCATTTGTGCATGCAAAAGTGTATATATAAGCATGTGCATGTGTTTGAGAACGTATATGTGAGAGTATGCGAGTATATGTGTATGTGCATACACATGTGTATGTCTGTTCCTTTTGAAAAGACAGGGCAGAAAGAAGAGGCAGAGTTAGAAAGGACATTATAGGAACAGGGAAAGCATTGATAAGTCTGGGAAGGCAGAGAAGCCCGTGTATGTATTGTGAAAGATGCTATGCAGAAAGGAGAAGTATTTCGGTTCAAGAGAAACTAGAGTTAACTGTAAGAAAAAGGTACCATGAGAGAAAGGAGTTCCCTCAGTTACCTTCTCTTAGAGGTGAGAATTTGATGATACCATGGATATGTAAAGCAGAATTCTCAGTCCTAAGTATATACATAATAATTGGGAAATTAATAATATTCATCTAGATCTTTGTTTCTAAATACTATTCTTCAATAAAAGAAACCAGAACTTCTTAGAGAAATGGCCGATTCTAAGACTGGGAAAGAAAACTACAAGGCTTAGAACATCTAGTTGTGCCAGAATATAAGAAAATGTGAAAAGAATAAAAGGACAGGATTATGTCAGAGAAGACATAAGGGCCAACGAGAAAGATCTCCATATTAGGGGCCGGTGCTAGAACAATGTGAGCAACTAAATACATAATGCAGATGTTATGTAAAATAACAAATAAAGTAAAACTCTATGAATCAATGCTGATATAAAAAGATGAAATAAATAAGTAAATAAAGGAAAAGGAACAAATCTGTCTTACAAAATAGTTCTAATTAATAAATACTAAAGGAGGAGGGAAATAAAACTCACCCCTAGAACAACACAGTAATAACTACTTCAGGCTCAACCCATTGACAAATGCTAAAATCAGCATGCAGAACTCTAAGGAGAGCAGGATATTTGTACTGCCTCAAATTATCTTCCCCAAATTTACTAATTACTATGAGGATTTTAACACATTATCAAAAATACTTTACTATGCTTCCTCTCAAGAAATGGAGCTTAATTCCCCTTTCCTTGGCTGGGGACTTGACTTAGTGACTTGTTCCTAAGGAACAAAGTAGAGAGAGAGAAATAAAACAACTTTACAGTAGAGAAATTTGGAGACACTCATTAACTGAGTAATCAAGGTTAGCATCACCAGTAATAAACCATGTTAATATCATATGCCCCACATAAGATGTGCTGAGACAGGCACATCACCTCTGTGGTATTCTTGCCCAAAATCAATAATCAGTCTATTCATGAAAAAGCATCAGACAAACTCAAATTAAGGGACATTATACAAAATACCAAACCGGTACTCTTCCAAAGTATCACGGTCACAAAAGACAAAGAAAGACAAAAACTCTCATAGATGGGAGAAGACTAAAGAGATACAATGACTAAATTTAATATGGTGCCCTGAATTGGATCCAGGAACAGAAAAAAGGAAAAGGGAGAGACTCAAAGAAAACCTATAGTTTAGTTAATAGTACATATAAATGCTGATTTTTTTTAGTTTTGATAAATTTACATTGTCATATAAGATGTTAACATTAGAAGCTAGGTGAAGGTTACCAGGGGGCACTCAAAAAGAAGAGAATTATCTTTAGGAGTTGTACAGGATTCTTCCCCCAGGTAAGTGTTCTAGGAACCCATTGGCATCAGTGCACCAGTTACTGTATCAAATAGTGTGTTTCAGTGAATTTTTTTGGAGGTTCTTTCAACGCATTTGCCTATTTCATGATGGGTGATCTACAAGCACATCTGCCCACATTGCACTGAGTATTCAGCAGTTTTGTTTTGTTTTTTACCAAAAACTTCATGACTCCCATGCCCCACCCTCCCTATTCACCGATCTCTCCCTGAGCAGCTGTTTTGTTTATTTGTTTCCCCAATGAAAAGACTCCTCAAAGGGAAAAGTTTTGCCAATGAAAGAGGTAAAACAAGAAAAACGGCAGAAGCACTAGAAGGTATCAACATTGACAGTTGGAAAACTGTTTTGAGTAGTGGAAAAAGTGTCTTGATAGATGTATGGCGTCAGATGGAGAGTACTTTGGAAGTGACTGAAGTTTAAACATGTAAAAATAAATGCACAATTTTTTAAATTTAAAAATCCGTTTTGAGGGGAGATCCCCCTTCATATATGAGAGTACTATACTATTTTGGCAATCTTCTGTAACTCTAACATTATGGCAAAAAAGTTTAAAACTGTACATGCTTGAACCTCCTACACCTTCTCCCATCATCCCACACAATGCTAGAGATAAGGCTTGGTTGAACAGACTTTTTTTTTTTTTTTGAGTTGGAGTCTCACTCTGTCGCCCAGACTGGAGTGCAGTGGCCGCTCCCGGCCACTGCAGCCTCGACCTGCTGGACTCCGGTGATCCTTCCGCCTCAGCCTTCCGAGTAGCTGGAATTACAAGCATGCGCTACCACGCCCGGCTGATTTTTTTATTTATTGTAGAGATGAGGTCTCGCTGCCCAGGCAGGTCTCGAACCCACGGGCTCAGGCAATCCACTCACCTCAGCCTCCCAAAGGCGCGGGATAACAGGCTGAGCCTCCGAGCCCGGCTACAAACAGACTTTTTAATAACCAACACACTCTACCTAAAGAATCATGAAGCACCAGGAAGAGTAAGTTTTGAAACCTGTTTCTTCATAACTTTTCTCATTGCATTCTTTTTATATGTATATATGTGTATATATTTTCCTAGTCTTTTATTTTATTTAGGCACTTTTTAGAGTTCAACTGTCACTCAGGGCATCAAACTAATGTTCTCCTCAGCAGTGATTGCAGGGCTGCATGCATAATGAACCCTGTTATTGCTCTTATTATTAAGTAAGCTGTTGGGGATGGGAGGGCGGCCACAATCTAAAGGCAATGGCTCTTTCTGGCACTGCCTGCCCTCCCTCATTGACTGAGACCAGCAAAATACAAAAAAAAAAAAAAAAAATTAAAAGCACACGTAGAAAAAGAGGCAAAGGATCCTGCTCCTTGATGTGAGGAAATGTCAGAGGTTTGTATTGGCTTCAAGGCACTGACTTTTGTTATTTATTTAATGCAAAATAGACTCATTCTTTATTGACCACTTGAAAGAACTGCATATATTGAGAACCCATACCATGTCAGCTATTGTCTTGGCTATTTAATGAATGTTATCTCATTTAGTCCTCACAGCAAGCCTGTGAAGAGGATGTGGTCATCCTCTGTGCATAGACAGGAAGCAGGCTTAGAGATGCTGCATAACTTGTCTAAGGTTTTCCACATGGTTAGCAAATGGGAAAGTCCAGCATAGTGGTGTTAGACTATAACCCAGACAACCCAAGAATATGTTTTCATACCTTTATAGTTAACAAAGGCAGGAAGTTGTTTTCCTATAGGGTCATAAACAAAAAATTTCCTGAATAAGCTGTGTATTGAATAACTGTGTATGTGAATAAGCTGAGATGTAGGTAAAATGAGGATTCTGATTTAGTAGGTAGAGTGTGGGCCCTTAGATTCTCATTTCTAACAAGCTCCCAGGTGATGTCACCATTAGTGATCCATGATTCACAGACTGAAATTCATTATTATGGCGTCATACCTCAGATTCAAAAAAGAAAAGTGACCCAACTTTAAAAAAGAAAAGTAATCCCAGCATTTTGGGAAGATGAGGTGGAAGAATTGCTTGAACCCAGGAGTTTGAGACTAACCTAGGCAACGTAATGAGACCTCACTGCTACAGTTTATTTTTTTTTTAATTAGCCAGGTATAGTGGGGAACATCTGTAGTCCCAGCTACTCAGGAGGCTAAGGTGGGAGGATTGCCTGAGCTCAGGAGGTTGAGACTTAGGCTGTGGTGAGTCATGACCATGCCACTGCACTCCAGCCTGTGCAACAGAATAAGACTCCAACTTCCAAAAAAAAAAAAAAAAACCCAAAAGAAAGAAAGAAAAGAAAGAAAAAAATGACAAAATTCAAATGCAGTAGTTAAATATTATCTACTATTAAATACTCAAATGTTCTGAATTTTATGAATTGAATTGACTTTCCCTAAAATTAACAGGTTAGGGTGAGTAATAAAATAAACCAGGAAAAATGAAAACCGCTGTAAATACCTATGGTTTCAGAAATAGAGGAAGAAGTGAAAGGGCTTGCATGAGTGCCTTCTTGATCTCACATGGAGACCAGGCCTCCTTTGAAGCATGTTCCACCTCCTGCCCTCTAGTCTTCCTTAAGAAACACTCAAGGACTGACTTGTTCCCTTTTTTGGATGTAACCTCTTAGTAAGACCAAAGGCGGGACTAGCAGAAATGGATGAATACATTAGCTATTTCACTTTGGTAATCTTAATTTCTCTAAGCGCCAGTGGCCTTCTGTAAAAACACAGTTAGGAGAGGTTTGAATGCATTAAGCACAGTGTCAGATACTTAAAAAGTATTCAGCAAACACTAGTTCTCCAGCATGTCTCTCCTCCTCAGTAAATCTTTTGTACTCCTAACTCTGCCTTTGTCAGACATATATGTCACAGATACTTACTTCCAGATTGTTTACTTCCAGTTTTGCCTTTTCATTGTCTTTTAAGAAATTTTCTGAAAATAAGACTTTAATTCTGAGTCCAGCTTATCATTTTATATTTTTATGATTAGTGCATATCACTTTTCTTTTTGATGAGTTGACCTTTTTGCTATTATAAAATATTCTGTCTTTATTTGTGATTTTTAAAATTTTTTTATATTTTTTATTACAATACCTTTGGGGGAATACAATTAATTTGGGTCTTGGCTTTAAGAGTACCCACCACCCCCACATGTGCACATTGTACCCAACAGGTAATTTTTTTTGTCCCTCTACTCCTTCCTCCCCTCCTCCTTTCTGAGTCTCCCATGTTCATTATACCATTCTTTGTGTCTTTGCATATCCTTGGTTTAGTTCTCATTTATAAGTGAGAACATGCAGAGTTTTGTTTTCTATTCCTGAGTTAATCTGCTTAGAATGATGCTTTCCAATTCCAACTAAGTTGTTGCAAAAGACATTATTATTTTATATTTTTGATAGCTGAATAGTATTCCATAGTGAATACAAGCCACATTTTCAGTATCCACTATCAGTTGACAGCATTTAGGTTGATGGCACATCTTTGCGATTGTGAATTGTGCTGTGATGAACATGTGGTTGCAGGTGCTTTTTAAATATAATGATCTCTGTTCTTTTGGGTAGATACCTAGTAGTGGGGTTGCTGGATCAAATGATAGATCTACATTTAGTTGTTTGAGAAATCTCCATATCACTTTTCATAGTGATTGAATGAATTTACATTTCCACCTACAGTGTGTAAGTGTTTCCTTTTCTCTGCAACTGTGCCAGTATCTATTGTTTTTTGATTTTTTAAAAATGGTCATCCTGACTGGGGTAGAGTGACATCTCATTGTAGTTTAAATTTGCATATCCCCAATTATGAGTAATGTTGAGCATTTTTTCACTTTTGTTGGCCATTTGTATATCTTCTTTTGAGAGATTCTGTTCATGTCATTTGTTCACTTTTTATTGGGGCTGTTTGTTTTTTTCTTGCTGATTTGTTTGAGTTCTTTGTAGATTCTAGATATTAATCCTTTATCAGATATATAGTTTGTGAATATCTTCTCCAATTGTGTAGATTGCCTTCAGCTGATTATTTCTTTTGCTGTGCAGAAGCTTTTTATTTTAATTTAGTTCCACTTGTTTATTTTTGTTTTAGTTGAATTTGCTTTTGGGGTTTTAACCAAAAATTATTTGTGTAGGTCAATGTCCAGAAGAGTTTTTCCTAGGGTTTCTTCTAGGATTTTTATAGTTTTAGGACTGACATTTAAGTATTTAGTCCATCTTGAATTAATTTTTGTATATGGAGTGAGATAGTGATCAAGTTTCATTTTTTGCATGTAGCTATACAATTTTCCCAGCACCATTTGATGAATAGCATGTCCTTTCCTCAGTGTATGTTTTTTGTCTGCTTTGTTGAATATCAGTTGGTTGTAGGTTTTTGAGTTTGTTTCTGGATTCTTCATTCTGTCCCATTGATCCACATGTGTGCTCTTGTACCAGTGCCATGCTGTTTTGGTCACTATAGGCTTGTAGCATAATTGGATATCAGGTGATGTGATGTCTCCAGATTTTTTTTTTTCTTTTTTCTTAGGATTGCTTTGGCTATTCTGGATCTTTTTTGGTTCCATATAATTTTAGGATTTTTTTTTAAATTCTGTGAAAAATGATATTGGTAGTTTGATATAGCTTCCATTGAATCTGTAGATTACTTTGGGTAATATGGTCATTTTAACAATGTTTATTCTTCCAAGTCATGATCATGGGATGTTTTTCCATTTGTTTGTTTCCTCTATAGTTTCTTTTATCAGAGTTTTATAATCCTCCTTGTAGACATCTTTCATCTCCTCAATTAAATATATTTCTAGTTATTTCAGCTTTTTGGTTGCTATTGTAAATGGAATTAAGTTCTTGATTTGATTCTCAGCTTAGTCACTTTTGGTATATAGCAGTGCTATTGATTTTTGTGTGTTAATTTTGTGTCCTGAAACTTTACCAAATTTATTTATGAAGTCCAGGAGTCTTTTGGAGTAAAGTCTTTAGAATTCTTCAGATATAAGATCATATTGGGGCATACAGAGATAGTTTGATTTCTTCTTTTCCAACTTGGATATAGTTATTTCTTTCACTTGCCTGATTGCTATGGCTAGGACATCCAGCACTATGTTGAATAAGACTGGTGAAATTGAGCATCCTTGCCTTTTTCCAGTTCTGAATGTGTTTAGCATTTCTCCATTTAAGATTACTTTAGCTGTGGGTTTGTCTTATTTGGCTTTTATTATTTTGAGGAATGTTCCCTCTATGACTGTTTTGTTGAGGGTTTTTATCATGAAGGATGCTGGATTTTATCAAATGCTTTTTCTGCATCTATTGAAATGGTCATATGATTTTTATTTTCAATTCTGTTTATGTAGTGGATCATGTTTACTGACTTGCATCTGTTGAACCACCCTTGCATCTCTGGGATAAAACTCACTTGGTCATGGTGTATTTTTTTAATATGCTGTTGAACTTGATTTGCTAATATTTTGTTGAGGGTTTTTGCATCTATGTTGGAAGGGATATTGGTCTGTAGTTTCCTTTCTTGGGTATCTTTTTCTAGCGTTGGTATCAGAGAGATACTGGCCTTGTAAATTGACAAATTGGTATCAGTTCTTTTTTGAAGGTCTGGTAGAATTTAGCTGTGTGTCTATCAAGTCCTGGACTCTTTTTTCTTGGGAGACTTCTGATTACTGTTTCAATGTTGCTATTCATTATTGGTCTGTTGAGGGTTTCTATTTCTTTTTTATTCAAGGTTTGTGTGGTTGTATGTTTCCAATAATGTATCCATTTCTCTAGATTGTCTAGTTTGTTTACATAGAGTTTTTCAAAATAGTCTCCAATAATCTTTTGAATTTTTGTTGTAATAATTGCAACGTCTCCATTTTTATTTCTTTTTTTTGCACTAATTTGTGTCTTCTCTCTTTATGTCTTAATTAATCTAGTTAGTGGTTTATCAATTTTGTTTAACTTTTCAAATAACCAACTTTTTGCTTCACTGATTTTTTTGTATTTTTTTTTAATTTCAATTTCATTTAGTTCTTCTCTGATCTTTATTATTTATTTTATTCTACTAGCTTTGGGTTTAGTTTGTTTGTGTTTTTCTAGTTCCTTAAGATTTGGTGTTAGGTTGTCAGTAGGCCTCAATTGCTATAAATTTTCTTTTGAGCACAGCTTTGGCTGTGTCCCAGAGGTTTTGATAACTTGTTTCATTGTTGTCATTTTTTCAAGAGAATTTTTAAATTTCCATCTTGATTTTTTTGTTGCTGACTCAATGATCATTCATGAGCAGAAAGTTTAGTTTCCATATTTTTGTTAGGTTTCATGAGTTCTTCTTGGAATTAATTTCCAATTTTATTTCACTGTGGTCTGAGAAGGTGCTTGATATAATTTTGAAATTTTTGAACTTATTAAGACTTGATTTGTTGCCTATCATATGGTCTATCTTGGAGAATATTCCATGTGCTAATGAGAAAAAATGTATATTCTATAGTTTTGGCATGGAATATTCTGTAGATGAGCATTAGTTCCATTTGCTCTAGAGTTTGGACTAACTATACTGTTTCTTTGTTAACTTTCTGCCTTAATGATTTGTCTGCTGCTGAGTGGAGTGTTGAAGTCTCCCACTATTATTGTATTGCATTTTCTGTCCAGTAGAATATGTCTTATAAAACTAGGGGCTCTAGTGTTAGGCTCATATGTATTTTAAATTGTTATGTTTTCTCTTTGGATTGATCCTTTTATCTTTATACAATTGCTATCTCTGTCTTTTTTTTTTTAACTGTTGCTAATATAAAGTCTGATTTATCTGATATGAGAATGTCTACTCTTGTTCATTTTTGGTTTCCATTTGCATGGAACCTCTTTAAATTGAGTCTTTAAAAGTCTTTGTGAGTCAAGTGGATTTCTTGAAGGCGGTATATATTTGGGTTGTGTATTTTTATCCATTCTTCCAGTCTATATATTTTTAGTGGGGCACTGAGACCATTTACGTTCAGAGTTAATAATGAGATGTAAGATACTATTCTGTTCATCATACTGGTTGTTATCTGGCCACTTCCTTTATTTGTTTATTTAATTGTATTGGTGTTCCATAATGTCTGTCAACTTTATGATTTTCAGTGTTTCCTACTGGTGTGTTTTGATCTTTTGTTTCAGTTTTTAAAACTTCTTTGAGAATTTCCTGCAGAGCCATAATAAAGATGACAAATTTCCTTAACATTTGCTTGTCTGTGAAGGACTTCATTATCTTTCATTTCTTAAACTTAATTTTGTGGAATACAACATCCTTGACTGATAGTTATTCTGCTTTAGATTGAAGATGGGCCCCCAATTATTCTGGCATGTAGATTTCTTCTGAGAAATCTGCTGTTAGTCTGATAAGTTTACCTTTGTAATTTGATACTTTTGTCTCACTGCTCTTAAAACCTTTCCTTAATATTAACTGTGCATAATTGGATTTTTATATGCCTGTAGATGATCTTTTTTGCAATGAATCTTCTGGGTTCTTTGGGCTTCTTGTATCTGGATGTTCAGATCTCTGGCAAGGCTAGGGAAGTTTTCCTCCATTATTCCCTCAAACAGGTTTTCCAGACCTGTTGCTTTATCTTCCTTTTCAAGAACAGCTATGATTCTTAGGGTTGGGCATTTTACATAATCCTATATTTCTTGGAGACTTTGTTCTTTTCATTCTTTTTTCTTTATTGTAATCTGGTTGAACTAATTCAAAAGCCTTGACTTCAAGTTCTGAAATATTTTCTTCTGCTTGATCTAGTCTACTGTTAAAACTTGCCACTGCATTTTGGGCTTCCCTAAATTCTTCTTTCATTTCCAGAATTTCAGCTTGTGTGTTTTGTTTTGTTTTTTTTTAAATGGGTCTATCTCTTTGGAGAATTTTTCAGTCACGTTCTGAATTTTTTTTAATATTTGTTTTTAATTTTCTCCTGAATATTATTGATCAATTTTATAGTCAATTTTTTAAATTTTATGTCTGGAATAACAATAATTTCATTTTAGTTAATGGTTCATTGATGAGGAGTTGTGATATTTGGGAAATGTTGGAGAACCCTGTTTTTTCATATTTTCAAATCATTTTTTGGTTCCTTCTCATTCAGGTAGTCTATTTCTTTTTATCTGAGGTTTTCAAGGGGCTGACATAGGCACTGTAGGGTTCTCTTGGTTAAATATAGCCTTAGTGTGGTGAGTTTCTCAATTTCCAGCTGTGGCAGTCCTGTGCTAGGTATCTGCACTTGCTCATGGCATCTGAGTGGCCAAAGTGGCCTGGGCTAGAGCTAACTGGGGTTTGGGATCAGGCCTTCACCAAAGCTGAAGTATTATATCCAATGTGATGGGTTGTACTGTTGACCTCTGGCCAGGCAGTAGCACCTGTAAGAGAAAGTCGGCTACAATTGTGGTTGTAGGGCACCTCTTTGGTGAGTGTTGTTTCAAGGAAATGCCCAGTCAGTCTAGGCCAAGAACAAGGCTCAATATATATATATTGGTGGGTCAGAAACATGGTGGTTGCTTCAGTCAGTCTATGCAAGTCCCTGTGTGGGTGAGTGAGTGTATGGAAAATTTAGTGTATGTGCAGGTGAGTAAGTGGGCATGTGAGTGGCTGACAGAGTGAGGGCTCAGTAGCAAGCAGCCAGGGCTCTCCTCGTGCAGTGGCTAGTGCTGCAGTTACTTGACTTGGACCCTAGTGACTCCTGGGATGCAGAAGCCAAGTGCCAATTTTTTTTCTTTTTTTAAAAAAACAAAACCCTTCCTGGGAGGAAGACACTGAGAGAGACTAAGTGGGGACTCGTGAGCAAGTGGCCAGGGCACTCCTAGTGAAGCAGCTGGTGCTGCAAATGCTCTGCTTGGTCCCTAGCATTTCCTGGGTTGCAGAAGCCAAGTGGTATTTTTTTTAAAATGGACAAAGTTGTCCTGCAAAGGAGTGGTGGGGGGAGACAGCCAGCTCTAGGCTCTGTCTCAACTCTGTAATGGGAGATGTCGCTGGCTCCAGGCTTTGCATCACCACTGCAGCACTTGGCCAGACACTGGCAGTGAGGGCTGTGGCGAGATCCCTGAGGCAGAGTCCCGCTGTAGAAGATGAAAGAGGCACCCCACCACCATCCACCATCTTGAAAGCAGGACAGGAAAGAGCTCTGACTTGCTCACCTTGGAGCAACAGACCCAATCTCTGTGATAGGCAGATCAACTACACAGGAGTTAATCATGACCCACAGGGGATATACTGAAAGAACAAACTTTGGCAGGACCTTACAAGTGCTGAGTCTCAGATGCCCCAACCTCTACCCTGATTCAACCGAAAGGCAAAGGGTATGGCCAGAAAAGGATTAGGAAGACCTCTAAAGGGATCAATGATGAATCTGAGGCTGACCCAACCCTCCTCCCCAGAAATCCTCTGAACTTCAGACCCACATAACTGGGGAAGACTGAGAGGGACAAGCCCAAGCAGAACCTGGATATAAGCAGCAATAGGAGAGCTCCATTCCAGAATAGGCCTGACTGGGGCACCCCCCGCAAGTACATACCTGCAAAGGAGACAATACCACACCTCACACTGGAGGGGATCCCCCTGACTATACAAGTGTGGGAGGGGAGGACTGCAGCCCCACCCACCTCCACTGCCCCTACCCCCTACTCCAGACACTGGGGAGAGAGTGGAAGAGGTGAAAGCTCTGTAGGAGATAGCAGAGAAGCAGATGAGAGGAGCAATTACAGAACTTACCACAAGAGGGCAAGGGTTTTCTTTTCTTTTTTTAATTTTTAAATTTTTTAAAAATTTCTGCCTGACTGTTTGTTAGTTTTTCTTCATTTTAAATATTTTTTCTTTGTGCGTGAATGTGTATGTGAGGGTTTTGCCTGCATCCCCCCTTTTTTTCTTCTTTTCTTTTTTTTTCTTCTTTTGTTTTCTGTTTATGTGTGTGTGAATTATTGAGTGTTCACCTTTCAGGGTTTTTTTGTTTGTTTGCTGGATGGTTTGCTTTTGCTCTTCTGTTCTTCATCTTTTAAATTTAGTTTAAGGTGTGTGCGATTATATGTGTGAGGGTTCAGTCTGAATTCCTATTTTTTCCTCCCCTTCCTTTTGGTCCTTCTCTTTTTCTTCTCCGTTCATTTTGACTAGGTGTGTGTGTGTGTGTGTGTGTGTGTGTGTGTGTGTGTGTACATGCACACACTTAGTTCTCCCTTTTTGTTTGTTTTCTTTCACTTTGTTGTTATTCCAGTTTGTTTTGGTGTGTGCGTGTGCGTGTGTGTGTTCAATTGTTTTTTGCTTTAATTTCTGCTTTCATTGTTTTATGTCTTTTTTCCTTTTTAAAATTTTTGTCCATTTTATTTCATTCTATTTTTCTCTGTTCTCCTCAATGTTGTTACTGTATCTTGGATTCGGGGGTACACACACATACCCATTGTGTCATCATCATATAGAGTGGTGGTTGACAGTGGGTCTCAGGGAACACAAACCACAATCGGTGAACATTGTGATTTGCAAGTAGTTTCTGAATACTAGCTCCCCATCCTCTACCTTATTTGATTTTCAAAACTACAAGAGACAGCAAAACTTCCCACCCACAGTCCTGTTTCAAAATAGAACAGATCCAGAGCTTGGATCAAGGGAATAATAGAGGACTGAGCAAACAGCAGAAGACAAAAGCCTCAAAGTCCTCTCGCACTGCCACTGAATAATGGAACTAAAGAGAAAAGCAAGAGATCTGTCACAAATGGGGAAAACCAACAGAAGGCCACAGGTAATTTCAGGTATAACAAAGAGAAAATCCCTGAAAAAATAAGATCTTGGATCCCAAACAATGGAAATCACCAACAACTGGCCCCAGAAAACAACAGGGATTAGGGAATGGATGGAAAGAGTGAATAAGACTTAGGAAGACAAGATGCAACACTGTCAGAACTTGTAACAGAGATTTTGGCCATAAAAAATTTCATCCATGGAATAAATAACAAGATAACAAGCATGGAAAGCAGTATTAATCTATCAGAAGAAAGACTATCAGAACTTTAAGACCAGAACATAGAATTAACTCAATCTGTAAAAAACAGAAAGAAAATTCAGAAAGAAAGAACAAAACCTACAAGAGATGTGTGATTATATCAAGAGGCTGAATCTACACTGATTGGTATCCCAGAAGAAGACAGGGAAATGGAGAACAACTTGGAGCAATTATTCCGGGGGGTAATCCAAGAAAACTTTCCCCGTATCACCAGAGATATGGCCAGTCAAACACAAGAGATACAGAGAACTGCCACAGGGCATCAAATGAGAAGACCAACCCTAGACACATAGTAATTCACCTACACAAAGTAGTTACAAAAGAAAAAATCCTAAAGGTAGCAAGAGAGAAAGGTCAGACTACCTCCTGGGAAAAACCAACCAGAATAGCAGCAAACATATTAGCAGAAACACTACAAGTAAGAAGGGACTGGAGTCCAATATTCAAAGTCCTCAAAGATAAACAATTTAAGCCAAGAATTTCTTATCCAGGCAATCTCAGCTTCATCATTGATGGAGAATTAAAATCCTTCCTAAACATCCAATCCCTATTAGATTATGCAACTTTCAGACCAGCTCTACAGGAGACACTTAAAAAGGTATTATGCACAGAAGAAAAAAAAAGAAAAAAGAATGACCACACATTTCCCAAGGGAACAGCAGAGCACAGAATCAACAGAGATACATGACAACAACAAATTTGAAAACACACACATACATCATCCCAAAAGCTAAAAGAAAACAAGAAAACAAAGAAAAAAATTTATAAGAATGCCATGACAAGAATAAACAATCTCACTTCAATAATCAGCTTGAATGTGAATGGACTAAATGAACCACTGAAAAGACACAGAATGGTAATCTGGATAAGAAATCATGACCTGGGACTTCTGGCAAGATGGCGACAGGGCAACCTGGTCTATGAAACCCTCTGTAAAGGAGAATGCAGAGGGTCTCTGGCTCTCTCCCTGGGGGCTGCGGATCCCAACGTGGGCAGCCTGCTCTTCACACAGAACTCGGCCGTCACCACTGCTGGGGCATTGCAGTGGTCTGGACAGCCACTGGAACTGCAGACACAGCAGCCACTGGCGCTGCATGACCTCCGTGGCAGCCATAGCACATCGCGCCACCTATGACTGAGTCAATCCACGACTTCAGTCCTTGAAGCCCCTGCAGCAAGATCTGCTGGGATCGCTGCCACCTCTGCTGCCACCATGACGTCCTGCCGGCGGTGGTTCTTCTCCTGTGTGCCCTGAGGCAGGCTCCTATTTCTGGCCTCTGCCCAACTCCTGTCCAGCTCCACCCCCTCCAGGGCGAGCCGCTGGGATAGCACCACCTGCTGGTGATACAAGGTAACAACACCGAAATGGGAGAAACATGCTTGAAAAACACACAGAGGCCAGATTTGAATGGTGAACTGAGGGTGATCTGAACTGTCCTTCACAGCAGGCCAGGGGCAACTGACCCTAACTGCGAACTGATTTGCCAGATTGAAAAGACAGCTAGAAATCAGAGCTGAAAGGACATTGGACTTAAATGAAAAGTCTCAGAGTGTGCTCAACTGGTTCTGTTAGTTTAATGACTTAATTCTATTCCTACCGTTTTGTTCCTTTTTTTTCTTTTCCTCTTCCTTTTCTTCTCTTTTCTCTTCTCTGTAAACCATATCTTTGTATAGAGGAACAGCACATCAATAAGGTGGTTGGTTAACCTGTATGTTAGCATCACTGTATGTTTTATTTATTTATTTTTTCTATGGGAGTTGGTTAGCCTATAACCATGGTCAATTGTTTTTAACTATTTCAGTTTAGGTCTCTCTCTCTCTCCATTTGTTGGTACACTCATCTGTTTCCCCCCTTACTCCTCTCTCTCTCCAATCCCTCTTCCCCACACTGTCTGCTCCATTCTCTTCCCTCTGCTAACCACATTTTATTTGACAGAGTAAACCTATAGCCCCACTGCACGGACAGATTCCAAGGCAGTGGGAAGTGGGTTTCAGATTATCCATACACCTGTCAGCAAATACCAGGACCTGCAGATGGATTTTGAATCACAGCTCCCCCCTTAAGTAAATCTCAAAACTGCAAAAAGGATCACTCCTAACCTACAGTGCAACTCCAGAATTGAACAAAGTAAGAGGGCATATATTGATAAGAGGAGATTGAACAAACAGAAGTAAAAGCAATCCCTCTACCCCTGAATAACAGAATTAGAGAAGACGGTGATGTGGAGGGAAGGAAAAAGTAGGGAGGGCAAAAAAACTGCATAAATGAAGAAAAACCAAAAAAAGAATATAGGTCTCACACAGACCCCTGAGAGATCAGACACTGAGAAAACAGATTCCAGAACACAAACAATGAAGAGCCCCCAGAATGACTGGTCACATGCAACAAACCCAGACATCAAGACATTAATAGAGAGAATTAAAAAAATTGAGGAGAGGCAAGAGGAAAATAGGAAGGAGCTGATGTTAGAAATAACAGCAGTAAAGAATACTGTGATGGAAATAAATAACAAACTAATAAGCATGGAAAGCAGAATTAGCCAAGCAGAAGATAGAATCTCAGAGCTCGAAGACCAAAACACGGAACTAACCCAAACTGTCAAAAGCATAGAAAAGAAACTAAAAAAGACAGAACAAAACCTTCGAGAGATGAATGATCACTTCAAGAGACTGAACCTAAGAGTAATTGGCCTTCCTGAGGCAGAGAGAGAAACAGAGGTCACACTGGAACAAACATTTCATGAAATCATTCAAAAAAACTTCCCTCATCTCAGCAAGGATAAAAAAATTCAAACACAAGAGATTCAGAGAACCCCTGCAAGACAACAAATGAGAAGACCAACTCCCAGACATATAATAATTCGTCTAAACAAAGTAGGTATAAAAGAAAAAATCCTAAAGGCTGCAAGAGAAAATGGTCAGACTACCTACCAGGGAAGACCAATTATAATAGCAGCAGATTTATCTACAGAAACCCAGATTTATCTACAGAAACCAGGCTAGGAGAGCTTGGAGCCCTATCTTCAAAGTTCTAAAAGATAAACAATTTCAACCGAGAGTAACCTACCCAGACAAGCTAAGCTTCATCAGTGAGGGTGAATTGAAATCTTTCCCAGATATCCAATCCCTAAGAATCTACGCTGCCACCAGACCACCTCTACAAGAAACACTTAAGAAAGTATTGAACAAAGAAGAAAAGGAAAAAAGAACAACAACGTTATTAACAAGAGTACAGGCAAAAGATTAAAAACACACATGATCCAACTCTAAAATCAAAAGAATGACCACACAGAAACAGGAAGAACAACAACTCTGTAAGAACATTATGATAGGGATCAACTCTCACATTTCAATAATTAGTTTGAATGTGAACAGACTAAATGCACCACTGAAAAGACACAGAATGGTAAAATGGATAAAATATCACCAGGCAACAATCTATTGCCTTCAAGGGACTCATCTCATTAGAAAGACACTCACAGACTCAAAGTAAGAGGATGGGAAACAAGTTTTCAGGCGAATGGAACACAAAAGAAAGGTGGAGTCGTGCTCTTAATCTCAGACAAAATACCCTTTAAGCTATCAAAAATTTAAAAAGATACAGAAGGCCACTACATAATGATAAAAGGTTCACTCCATCAACAAGAAATATCCATCCTAAAAATATATACACCAAACATAGGAGCACCAACTTTCATAAAGTAGCTCCTAGGTAAACTAAAAAAAGATATCGACTCCAATACCATCATAGCTAGGGACTTTAATACCCCACTCACAACCCTAGACAGATCATCAGGACAAAACATCAGCAATGAGATCCCAAACCTCAATGTTACTCTTGATCAAATGGACTTAATTGATACCTACAGAACCCTCTATCCAAAGACCACAGAATACACATTCTACTCATCACCGCATGGAACATACTCTAAGATTGACCACATACTTGGCCATAAATCAAGCATAAGCAAATTTAAAAGGACTGAAATTTTACCATGCAGCTTCTTGGACCACAGTGGAATAAAAATAATCATTAACACCAACAAGTTCCCCCCAAAACCCACAAAGACATGGACACTAAATAGCATGATGCTAAACAACTCCTGGGTTGGTGATGAAATCAAAACAGAGATTAAAAGATACAAATGAAAATGAAGAAACATCTTACCAAAATCTCTGGGACACCATGAAAGCTGTAGTAAGAGGGGAATTTATATCCCTAAATGCACATGAAGAAAATGGAAGGATCACAAATTAACAGCCTAAGAAGCCACCTAAAAAAGCTGGAAAAGCAAGATCACAAAAACCCTAATTTCAGCAGAAGAATCCAGATCACCAAAATAAAAGCCCACATCCAGGACAAAGAAGACAAAAAGATAATACAAAAAATCAATGAAACAAAAAGTTGGTTCTTCGAAAGGATAAACAAGATTGATGGTCCCCTCCTAGCTAGACTGACCAAGAAAAAGAGAGAAAAAGCCCAAATAAACACAATCAGAAACACAAAAGATGAAGTCACATCTGATCCTGAAGAAATACAAAAGATCATTAGAGACTACTATGTACACTTGTATGGAAAAAAACTTGAAAATCTTTTGGAAATGGAGGACTTTCTGTCATCACACAACCTGCCTAGGTTGAAATAAGAAGTAATCGAAACCCTAAATAGACCAATAACAATCAAGGAAATTGACTATGTAATAAGAAAACTACCTACCAAAAAAAAAGCCCTGGACCAGATGGCTTTCCAGCAGAATTCTACAAGACATTTAAGGATGAGCTGATTCCAATCCTACTGAAGGTATTCCAGGTAATTGAGAAAGATGGAACTCTCCCCAAATCATTTTACGAAGCTAACATCACATTGATACCCAAGCCAGGTAAAGACCCAACAAAGAAAGAGAACTGCAGGCCAATATCTTTGATGAACATAGATGCTAAAATTCTCAACAAGATCCTAGCGAACCGGATTCAAAAACGCATCTCAAAAATCATCCATCATGACCAAGTGGGCTTCATCCCTGGGATGCAAGGCTGGTTCAACATTTGAAAAACCATAAATGTAGTTAAATACATCAACAGATGTCAAAACAAAAACCACATGATTATATCATGAGATGCAGAAAAAGCTTTTGATAAAATACAGCACTCCTTCTTGATAAAAACCCTCGAACATCTAGGCATACAGGGAATATACCTCAAAATAGTAAAAGCTATCTATGAGAAACCCACAGCCAGCATACTCCTAAACGGACAAAAACTGGAACCATTTCCCCTGAAAACTGGAACAAGACAAGGATGCCCACTCTCACCCCTCCTGCTCAATATAGTATTGGAAGTCCTGACTAGAGCAATCAGAGAAGAGAAGGCAATCAGGGGAATTCAAAAAGGAAAAGAAGAAGTCAAACCATCTCTCTTTGCAGATGACAGGATCGTGTACCTTGAAAACCCAAGAGAATCTATCAAAAACCTCTTTACACTGATAAAGGACTTTGGCAAAGTCTCAGGATATAAAATAAATGTGCAAAAGACAATCACATTTCTTTACACCAATAATAAACAAATAGAAACCCAAATAAAAAGCACAATTCCATTCACAATAGCCACAAAAAAAATTGAAATACCTTGGCATCTTCCTAACCAGAAACATGAAAGAGCTTTACAATGAAAACTACAAAACAATGCTCAAGGAAATCAAAGATGACACAAACAAGTGGAAAAATATCCCATGCTCATGGATTGGAAGAATCAACATTGTGAAGATGTTCATCTTACCTAAGGCAATCTACAGATTTAATGCAATACCCATCAAACTACCAGCAACATTCTTCTCAGACCTAGAAAAAACAACACAGGAATTCATATGGAAACACAAACGACCAAGAATAGCCAGAAAAATCCTCAGCAAAAAAAGCAAAGCAGGTGGTATCACATTACCAGACTTCAAACTTTACTCTAAAGCTACAATAATCAAAACAGCTTGGTATTGGTACAGGAACAAGCATATAGACCAATCGAATAGAATTGAGATTCCAGAAGCAAAGCCTCAATTTCTCAACCAACTCATCTTTGACAAAGCCTCCATCACCTACCACTGGGGAGAGGAGAACCTATTCCGTAAATGGTGCTGGGAAAACTGGCTGAACACATGCAGAAGACTGAAACAGGACCCCTATCTATCCCCATACACAAAAAATTAACTCTAAATGGATCAGAGACCTAAATGTAAAACCTCAATCCATAAGTACCTTAGAAAATGAAGGATAATACCCTCATGGAAATTGGAACTGGCATCCAATTCCTGAACAAAACCCGAAACCCACAGGCCATAAGAGATAAGATAGACAAGTGGGACCTCATTAAACTGACAAACTTCTGCAAAGCCAAAGAAAGCATCAAGATAGCAGGGAGATGGCCTACAGACTGGGAAAAAGTATTTGCTAACTCCAGGCCCGACAAAGGCTTAACATCTTGGATGTACAAGGAATCAAATGTGCTGAAAAGAAAAAAACAAACAACCCCATTATAAAGTGGGCAAAAGATATGAACAGACACTTCTCAAAGGAAGACATCCAAGCAGCCAACAGACACATGAAGAAATGTTCAACCTCACTAATCATCAAGGAGATGCAAATCAAAACCACACTGAGATACCACCTAACTCCAGTTAGAATGGCAATTATCAATAACTCAAAAAATAACTGTTGCTGGAGAGGGTATGACAAAAAGGGAAGACTTCTACATTGTTGGTGGGAGTGCAAGCTAGTGCAACCTCTGTGGAAAACAGTATGGCGATTCCTAAAAGCTCTAAATATTGACCTCCCATATGATCCTGCAATCCCCCTATTGGGAATATACTCTAAAGAACTCAAATCACTCTATAAAAAAGAAACCTGCACACATATGTTTATTGCAGCATTATTCACAATAGCAAGAACCTGGAAGTAACCATGCTGTCCATCAAACGAGGTCTGGATTAAAAAAATGTGGTACATATACATGATGGAATACTACACAGCCATAAAAAAGACAAAATCATGAATTTTGCAGCAACCTGGATGGAACTAGTGTCTATAATACTGAGTGACCTCCCACAGAAACAAAGATCTGAGTATCACATGTTCTCACTCATATAGTGGACCTTGAACACCCAACATAATACTATAAGAAAATGACGGACAGTGGTGGGAAACTATGGGGGACGAGGGGAAGGGAGATGGGATTAATGATAGTAAATATCTGTCTGGGGATGGGGAGACACCTCTTATCAACAAGGGTGCCTGAACGAAGCATATTTGTATACCTAACCCTTAACTGTACCCCACAATATCATAATAAAAAATATTGATTATAAAAAAAAAAGAAATCATGATCCAATTATTTGCCACATTCAGGAAACTCATTGCACCAAAGGGGTGCATACAGACTCAAAGGTAAAGGATGGAAAACAAGTTTTCAAGCAAATGGATCACAAAAGAAGTCAGGAGTCATTATCTTATTATTAGATAAAAAAACTAAGATATCAACAATTTAGAAAGATGTGAAAGGACACTTCATAATGATAAAAGGTTCAACTCATCAACAAGAAATATTCATCTTAAACATATATAAACTCAACACAGGAGCACCAGCATTTATAAAGCAACTACTCAGTAAACTAAAAAAATATATATTGACCCTAACACTATTATAGCAGGGGACTTGAATACCCTTGTAACAGCCCTAGATAGATCATTGAGGCAAAAAATCAACAGGAGATCCAGAACCTAAACTTGACATTTCACCAAAAGGACATAATAAATAACTACAGAATATTCCATCCAACCACCACAAAATATACATCCTATTCATCACCACTGTAACATACTCCAAGATTGATCACACCCTTGGCTAAAAATCAAGAATAAACAAATTTCATAAGGTTGAAATATTGACATGCACCTTCTGAGACCACAGTGGAATAATATTAAATATCAACACCAACAAAATTTCCCAAAGCCCACAAAGACATGGACACTAAACAGCATGATGCTGAACAACTACTGGGTCAACACTGAAATGTTCTTTCTGGGAAACAAATGAAAATGAAGAAACATCTTACCAAAATGTCTAGGATGCCATGAAAACAGTTCTAGGAGGGGAATTTATATCTCTATGAGCACACCACAAGAAAATGGAAAGATCACAAGTTGACAGCCTAACAAACCACCTCAGGGAACTGGAAAGAGAAGACAACCAAAACCCTAACTTTAGCAGAAGAATCCAGATCACTAAAATAAGAGCCCAAATGCGAGACATAGAAGACAAAAATATCACAGAAAGCAACAGTAAAACAAAAAGCTAGTCCTTTGAAAGAATTAACAAGATTGGTGGACCTCCTAGTCAGAATTACAAAGAAAAATAGAAAAAGCCTAAATAAACACAGTCAGAAATAAAAAAGATCAAATCACAAATAATTATCAGAGGTTACTATGTCCACCTGTATGGAAACAAACTGGAAACCTAAATGAAATGAAGGACTTTCTGACATCACACAGCCTCCCCAGGTTGAAACAAGAAGACACTGAGACACAAAATAGAGCAATAACAACCAGGAAATTGACTCTGTCAAAGGAGAACTACCTACAAAAAAAAGCTCTGGACTAGATGGCTTTCCAGCAGAATTCTATAGAATGTATAAGTAGGAATTGATACCAATCCTATTGAAAGTATTCCATGCAATTGAGAAAGATGAAATTCTTCCCAAATCATTTTACAAAGCTAACATCACACTGATACCCAAACCAGATAAAGATCCAACAAAAAAAAGAGAACTACAGTTCAATATCCCTTATGAACATAGATGCAAAAATCCTCAACAAGATTCTAGCAAATCGGATCAAAAACACATCTAAAAAGTCATCCACCATGACCAAGTAGGCTTCATCCCCAGAATGCAGGGCTGGTTCAACATGCGCAAGACCAAAATGTAATTAAATACATTAACAGATATAAAAAAAAGAACCACATGATTATCTCATTGACTGCAGAAAAAGCTTTTGATAAAATGCAGCATCCCTTCTTGATAAAAACCCTCAAACACCTAGGTATACAAGGAACATACCTCAAAATAGTAAGCACCGTCAACGATGAATCCACAGCTAGAAAATTGTTAAATGGACAGAACTGGAAACATTTCTCCTGAAAACTGGAATAAGACAAGGCTGCCCACTCTCACCCCCCTTGTTGAACATTGTGTTGGAAATTCTAGCTAGAACAATTAAACAAGAGAAGGACATCAGGTGTATCGAGATAAGAAAAGTGGAAGTTAAGATATTCCTCTTTGCCGACAGTATAATCCTATACCTTGGAAATCCTAGAGCATCTATCAAAAACCTGCTTGCATTGATAAAGGACTTGGCAAAGTCTCAGGGCACAAAATAAATGTGGAAAAGACAGTTGCATTCTTACATACCAACAGCAAGCAGGTGGAGAACCAAATAAAAAGCACAATCCCATTTATAACAGGTACACATACACAAAAAGAAATACCTTGATAAATTCCTAACCAGAGACGTGAAAGACCTTTACAATGAGAATGGAACAAAACACTGCTCAAAGAAACCCAAGAAGACACACAAAAAAGGAAAAATACTACATGCTCATGGATAGGACGAAACAACATTTTCAAGATGTCTATCTTACCAAAAGCAATCTGTAGATTTCACACAATACCTGTCAAATTACCAACATCATTCTTCTCACACCTGGAAATGACAATACGGAAATTCATATGGAAACATAAACGACCATGAATAACCAAAACAATTCTTAGACAAGAACAAAGCCGGAGGTATCACACTTCCAGACTTCAAACTTTACTATAAGGCTAAAATAATCAGAATAGCCAGGTATTGGTACAAGAACAGGCATACACACAGTGAAACAGGATAGAGATTCCAGAAGCAAAGCCTCAATTTCTCAACCAATTCTTCTTTGACAAAGTGCTCAACAACAGCCACTGGGGATCGGAGAACCTATTCAGTAAATGGTGCTGGGAAAACTGGTTGATCACATGCAGAAGATTGAAACATGACCCCTACCTATCACTATACACAAAAATTAACTCTAAATGGATCAAAGACCTAAACGTTAAACCTCAAACTATAAGAATCTTAGAAAATGCAGGAGACACCCTTATGGAAATTGGAACTGACAACTAATTCCTTATCAAAACCCCAATTGCCCATACCATAATAGATTAGATAGACAAGTAGAACCTCATCAAACTGACAAACTTTTGCAAAGCAAGATAAACCATCAAGAGAACGGGAAGACAGCCCACAGAATGGGGGAAAAATTGCTAAATGTGTATCTGACAAAGGCCTAGCATCTAGGATCTACAAGGAACTCAAACGTGCTGAAAGGAAGGAAAATAAAGAGCCCCATTAAAAAGTGGCTAAAGACATCCATAGTCACTTCTCAAAAGAAGACATATGGGCAGCCAACAGACACGTGAGAAAGAGCTCAGTCTCATTTATCATCAAAGAAATGCAAATCAAAGCCACATTGAGACACCACCTAATCCCAGTATAGCATGGCCAACATTAATAAAAGAAAAACAACAGATGCTGGCAAGGATGTGGAGAAAAAGGAACACTTCTACAAACTGCTGGTGGGAATGCAAACTAGTGCAACCTATCCAGAAAACAGTGTGGCGATTTCTGAGAGAACTAGAAATTGACCTTCCATATGAACAAACAATTCCCCTATTGGGAATATACATGGAGGAATTCAAGTTTTTCTACCATAAAGATACCTGCACACACATGTTTGATGCAGTTCTATTCACAATAGCAAAACAAGGAACCAACCATGCTGCCCATAGAAGCCGGACTGGATAAAGAAAATGTGGTATGCATACACAATGGAATATTATACAGCCATAAAGAAGGACAAACATATGAACTTGGAGCAACTTGGATGGATTTAGAGTTGTTCATACTCTGATCTATCACAGAAACAAACAATAGAGTACCATATGTTCTCACTCATAAGCAGATCTCGTACAATTATCATAATACTATAAGAAAGGGATTGGCAGTAGTGGGGAACTGCCAGGGTAGGGGGAGTGAGATTGGTAGTTGAGGGAAACTGCCAGGGGAGGGAGGGGCATACCTCATCAACAAGAGTTCCTGCATAGTGAACATTTGTCTACCTAACCTGCATTGTACCCCACATCTTTAATAAAATAAACGAACAAACAAATAAATAAATTAAATAACAAGGAGCAAGACTGGGGATTTTCCAAGTTCTCTGTATTGAGCCTTCAAGGGGAGTGCACAGAAAAGGACCACAAGTGTGTGCTCTTGGCTACCCCAGCTGGGATTGGGAGGAATCCCAAGTCACTGGAGTAATGTTGTTTTGCAGGACAGGCTTGGCCTCAGACAATCTACAATCAGAATGTCAAAGTGCAGCCAGCTTCAACATCTCAGGTGTTCTCAGACAACCTGCCCAGTCGGGAACTCTGCAACTGTGGAGTTTGCCACTGGGACTCTCATCCCCTCTCAGGCTGACTGGAAAGCAGCTGCACAGCCTGCAAGGGTTAAGTTCCTGGTAAATAGTGGCCAGTGCTGCTCAAGGCTTTCTTTCCTGCACCACTTCATGGCAGAGCACGTGCCATGAGTAAAGCAGTTTCCCATAAGAGATTGGAGCCTTAGAAGACTCAGAGGGCTTTGCAAGTTTGTGGAAGGAGTACAGAACTTCTGAATTTCCTTCATTCATCTTTCCCACTGTGTCAGGAGGCTGTGGTGAACTATGTTGGTGCAGGTGAGATTTTGGCCAATTCCAGCCCAGGTTGGTGAATGTTTTTTCTTCTTCTTCTTTGCTCTAAGTGACTATTATCACTCCTTTGGAGAGTCATGGGATATGCTACTGGTCCTATTCCTTTCTGGGTGCTGAAGAAACTCTATCTTGGGTTACTATGTAGGGGAAACTCACTCTAGCTGCCTTATGTCGGTCCTCTTAATCTTATCTCCTGATAGATTTTTTTGTTTGTCTTGAAATCTACCTTGTTTGGTATTCTTTTGGCTTTTTCAGCTTTCTCATGATTAGAGTTGTTTGATATCTCTTTTCCCATTTTTTACTTTTAACATGTTTTTGTCTTTCAATATGAAGTATAAATTTATGATGATCATATAATTGAGTTTTGCTCATATTTTGTTGTGGATTCTTTAAGTTGTGTTTGTTTGCTTTGTTTTATATGTAGGGTAGAGGGAACTTGGGAGATGCTACTGGCTTATCTTAATTTTTGTCGAATTGACATTGTGTCCAAGATGTGTACCTTAAGGTACTCATTCCTTGAAGAGCAGGGGGGCCTCTCAGAACTTCCTGACGTTTATAGTTTAGAAATGGAAATCTCTCCAAATATCAAAATTTGTCAAGTTCATTTGTCTCTAATTGTCTAATTGTTTTTCCTATGTTTTGTTCATGTCTCCTTCTTTAATGCAAGCTCCATAAAATCATAAACTTTGTCTACGTTGTTTTATTTCATCTCCACAGTCTAGCACAAGCATTTCACACATAATTGGAATTCATTAAATATTCTGAATTGGATGAACTGATAGAAAGATAGATGGGCAGATGAAAGGGCAGATGCAAACAGCATTCTTCATTCCCAGTGCCTAGTAAAGCATCTAATATATGATCGGCACTCAAAAGTCTGTGCTGATTGGCTCAGCTGTACACAGATGAAGGGAAAATTGATGGCTCATGCAAACCGTACTGCAGAGTCCATTCCCACCAGGCTGATTCTATTTTGAATGGGGGCCCTATGAATAAAACTCAGCATCCTTGTTGTTCACCATAGCTAGTTATTCAGGAAATATTTGTGGTGATGGTAATGAGCTTAACTCAGTTAAACTTTTTCTCACAGATGTGCCTTTCATTAGAAGCTGATTTCCTAGTGTTTTGCTTTTGATACTATCATGTCTACTGGTTCTACTTTAGTCAGAGTGGCACAAAAGACAAAAGATACGTTGAAAGTCATCACTAGTTGAGTGCCAGCCTGCAAACAGAGACTACTGCTCTTCCTTATCACTCTACATCATTCTATTTCCAGTACCTGGACAATACATATTTTCAACTAAATTAATGCATATACAACTGTTAGATGAAATGAATAAATGCAGTTCCTCTAGTAATAGCAGATAAAACATTATGTGAAAAATAAATAAGGTTTTTTACTCAAAATATCTTAAAAACTCAAGAAATAAAAAATATATGTAAGCTTGCGAAAAAGAAAAAAGCGTGATTACAGCTCAAGTCACAAGGGAACCTCAGCTATTCAGCCTTTAAGATTCTGTTTACTTTAAAAATATCACCTACATAAAATACAACGGTTTCATTCATTTATAATAATCTATGTCAGTGGCGGCTGATGTTGGTGAGAGTTTGCTGTTACAAGTACTTTGCACCTAGGATCATACATACCCATTGAAAGTGATCAGTATGTGTATTTTTCTTTTCTCTGTTCCCAGCAATCTTGAATTTATTGCTCCTAAAACTTATATATATATATGCCTTTCTACCATTGCTATGAACATGGTAGTCTTTAGTGAATGTATATTTAAAATATTTCTGACAATCTCTTACCTTTATAGAGACACTGACTGTGACTCTCATTTTTCAAGTTTGTACCCCATTTCTCCTACTCTTTGCTTTACATTTCTAGATGAAAGGGGTTCCCATTACTCAGGCTTTCTCCTCTTTCATCAACTATGATTATCTTAATTTTTACATCAGATGATGAAATAAACAACGTCTGGTAGTTACTCAAATGATCTGGAAATTATGTATCCCACCCAGTACCACTTTTGTCATCTCCACACATGAAAGAATCAAAAGAACTTCCCTCTTTGGGTTCTGACCTTGGAAACACACCCACAGCTTTTGTCATCTCCCAGAGCCTTTCTTGCTGTGAACAGCCCATCAGAGTCCCCCAGACAGCTGTTAGAGCTCAGAGTCAATTTACTTGGGGGTGAAGACTTGAGGGACACAGATGGGTGAATTACAGGTGTTCAGCTTAGTGGCAGGCCCTGCTTGGCACAGTTAATATGAGCTCCAACCTGTTTCAGCTGCAGGGCAGCAAAGCTGTCACTCTTTGCCCTGGAGAGGGCTGGTGGGTTTTGGCCGAGTGCCATATGCAATCCTAGTTACAAGGTCAAGTGCACATTTTTATTTTTTGGAAGCTTTTACAAGTTGAGCTAGTCACTGACTGTATTGCTAGCTGGGATCAGGTTTCTCTCTTTAGATTTTAACTGATACTCCAAAGTGACTACCAGTCCCATTCAGCAGCTCTATCCAAGAACATACAGTTGTAGTTCCTGCTCTGTGTTTGTGTCAGCCATGTGTGTTTGCCTCGTTGCTTTTTCTGTGTTTTATTAATTTACCATTTCTAGTCTTTTTAAATTGCATAATGCACTTCAGTTTCTCTCAATAATCAGATTTGAACTTTTTCAGGTATTCCCTTTGGTGTACAATTATGAATTGATGTAAGAACTCTGAAGATGAGAAACTCAGTTCTATGAAAACTTATGAGAAGAGAAGTTAACTTAATGAGAGAGGGAGAACAGTTCAGGTTCCAGTGGGTTGAATGCTTTTCCAAATTAAAATCGACACAAAGAATTGAACAATGGCAATGATAAAATAAAATGCTCCAGCATCTTAGCCACTGTATACCTCAGTGGATCTCCTGAGCATATAGGGATTGGATTCCAGGTAAAATATTCTGGAAGCCAGAATTGCCTTGGAAATGGAAAAACTATTTCTAAGGCAATGAGTCTATGGGCCCTGGAATAGGATTCATTTCACTAGATTCGTGTGCATTTATGGTTTGAAATCATGCCAGGCATGCCCTGTCCGGGCCATAGCATGACCTCTGCAAAATCATATCTATCATTGAAAAGGCTCTGCTTTCCGTAACTCCTTCTGATATGCTGCCAAAAATTCAAACAGCTATTCCGATTACACTTTAATTGGTACTTTATATTCAACACATAAGAAAACTCACCATAAACAAAAGCTGTTCTTTCCTGAACTCTGTGAAGTTAAAGTATCTGGATTGTGTGTTAACTATATAATATTTATAGAGTTCAGCTTGTGGGTGAAGTCAGCCAAAGCCCATTTCTCCTCCTTAAGGCCTTATACACTACGGAATGCTTTATATGTGATGATCTTGAAATAGCTTTGAAATCCCCACCCCTCAGAAATTCTTGCAATGGTAGAGAATAGAAGAAATAATAAATAGTCAATTCAGCTGACCTTTTTTTGGGGGGGGGTTGTTTTTCTTCTTATTCTTTGAGAAATCAATACTAATGTAGTTGGCATTTATGTAATCAACCTTCTTCCAAGAATCTCAAAACACATATAAACTCTGCTAGGTTACTTAAAAGTAATCACTTGCCATGAAACCATAAACCAGGTCACATATGGAACTAGTTGGAAGAAGCAAATATTGAGGCCTGAATTTTCTACCAGTAGTTTATACCAATCTGTTACTCTCTCCCATTCACCTACACTCATGCAAGTAGATGAGGACCATTAGGGAGTTTAGGATAAAGACAGCAATTTAAGATGTACATACTCAATCAAGCAAATTACAGAATATATCCTTTGTGCTAGATCTTGTGCTATACACAAGAGACACGGTGATAAATAATAAATGGGCTTGCTGTCTAGAAATTCACCATCTCTGGTGAGTAACAGTTATGACAATCAGCATGTAGTGTTCTCTTATTTTGTTATCTAAGTCCTTCATATGCATTAACTTAGTTCTGTTACTTTACAAAGCAAGGTCTGATATTACATCTAATAAATACTCTCCATCTAGGTATTAAAATCTTCATATTGCATTTTAGTTGCTCCAAATAATTTTTAAAGATATATTTTTTCAGATGCATATCAGATCTTATTGTAACCCTTCTTGATTGTTTCCTAGTCTCCTTTACAGAAGGCAATTGTTCTTCTATCATTGGTCTACATATTTTCTTTTTTTCTTTTTTAGTTGGAGTCTCACTCTGTCGCCCAGACTGGAGGGCAGTGGCCGCTCCCGGCCACCGCAACCTTGACCTGCTGGGCTCCGGCGATCCTTCCGCCTCAGCCTTCCGAGTAGCCGGAATTACAGGCGCGCGCTACCACGCCCGGCTGATTTTTTGATTTATTGTAGAGATGAGGTCTCGCTGCCCAGGCAGGTCTTGAACCTGCAGGCTCAGGCAATCCACTCGCCTCAGCCTCCCAAAGGTGCGGGATTACAGGCTGAGCCACTGAGCCCGGCTTGGTCTACATATTTTCTATCTTATTTTTTACAAAATAAATGTGCTTTATATATATATATATATGTATACTGATTCACACACATATAAACAGTACATTGTATTGTTTTATGTGTTTTAAAATTTTGTGCAAATGATATAATTCTCTAGTATTATTTTTCACCTTTGTTTAGTCAAGCAATATTGCATTTTCAAAATATTGAGTCATATAGAAATTATGCATGAATTGTATAACAGTTATGTAGTATTCTGTCATATTAGTATACACAATTTATTAATCCACTTCACTATCACTGGGCATTTACATGTTTTCAATTATTCTCTATCATATTAATGCTTCAATGAGCATGTTTATATGTGTAGGTTTTTCTATGACATATACCTAAATATAAATCTACAGATTCACAATGTAGGTGCATTTCAACTTTACTAGATGCTGCCAAAGCTCTTTCCAAAATACTTATACCATTTACATTCCTATTTGCAATGTATGAATGTTCCAGGTTTTCTATAAGTTCAGTGGCACCTTGAGGTGGTAGGAATTTAATTTATATGTGTTTGATGGATGTGAAAATATCTTGCTATTTTTTTTTTTGAGTTGGAGTCTCACTCTGTCATCCAGACTGGAGTGCAGTGGCACATTCTCGGCCACCGCAGCCTGGATCTGCTGAGCTCCGGTGATCCTTCTGCCTCAGCCTTCCAAGTAGCTGGAACTACAGGAGCGAGCTACCATGCCCAGCTAATTTTTTTATTTATTGTAGAGATGAGGTCTCGCCAAGTTGTCCAGGTGGGTCTCGAACCCGCGGGCTCAGGCAATCCTCCCAAATCGCAGGATTACAGGCTGAGCCACAGAGACCGGCTATATCTTGCTATTAATTTAGAATATTTGCATCCATGTTTCTGCATAACATTGACTGCAATGTGCTTTCTCATGCTGCCTTGTTTTCCTGGTTTTTGATATAAAAGTTACATTACTTTCAGAAAATTTGTTAAAGAATATTTTTTATAGTCCCTAAAATACTTTTTAGAAAATAAAAATTTTTGTTTTGAAAATTTAGTTAACCATTTGTAAAACTATTTTGTAGGGTGAAAAAGGTACAGATTAATTAATTATTGGCATCTTGTAGTTTCTATTTCTTCATAAGTCAATGCTAGTGTTTCTTAAGTACTATAAAATGTTCTTATATATTGTTAATTTATTGCATTTCTGTGGTTATGTAATAGCTTTAAATAAGTGTTTATTATTTGTGCTAATTTCTTGTATTTATTATTTCTGCCTTCTCTCTTTCCTTAGCTAGTCTTCCAGGGTGTGTTCGTTTTATTAATAATTTTGAAAACTGAACTTTTGTTTCTGATACTTTTCTCTATTGTTTGTGATTTCTCATTTCCTTATTTTTGCTCTTCTGTTTATAGTATCTTCTATACATTTGATGTGATGATTTAGTTTGCTTGTCTTTTCAACTTTGACTTTAATGAACAAGTCATTAATTTGTTGTTTTTCTTTCATTCAAAAATGCACATTAAGGTTATGAAATTTTATCTGAGTACCAATTTATCTTCATTCCACAAATGATGTGTCATTCTTGTATTATTATGTTCGTGCTTTTAAGTGAAAGAGTCTCAAATCGTACCTGACAAGACCTTTTTTGGGAGTGTTTATTATAGCCTTTGCACAGCTTCCTATCTCATTTTAACTTCATAGACATGTGACAGCATTTCCAAATTTTTTTATATTGGGTATATGACTTTGGAATCTGGGGACATTCCCCATGTTGCTGAATAAGTGAAAAAAGAATACTCTATGAAACCAGTGCCTTGCAATGCAGAAGAATATCATATATAATTATAAAGCCTTCCTAGACCATAACAAAATATAGAGAAAGATTCCACTAAAATATGTCAGCCAACAGAAAATGTCTCCTAAGAAAATAGGAGAAAATACTTCTATGATGTTTATAAATGAAAAGAATCTTATAGATCACATAGGACTATACTTTCATTTTACATGGGCTCAGAGAAATTAAAGAACTTTTTTCAATTTCACAAAATAATCGGTTGCAGATTCAGGATTAAAACTTCCCATGTAGTTGTTGTCTTGTTATTCCTAATTTTATACCATGTTTCCTCCTGTCTTGTTTCCCAAAAAATGATGATCGACAGGTTTATGCTCCTACAGAATTTTTTAAAATGCTACTATCTGACCCCTTCTTTATGGACAAGGCAGACAGAAAGCCCATTTGTAAAGTCACAGAAACCAGTGGCGGACACGGAATCCACATGTTCAGCTTCTGCTGAACTCTACTCCTTCCTCTTTAACCGTATCACTTATTGCTAAGCCATTCTACTCATTGCTTTTTCCCCATCATTTATCAGATTTAACCTTAAACTTCACCTTACTGAGGCTATCCTTGATAAAGTCGGTTTCACACTCACTGTCTATTATTTTTCCTCTCAATCTTACAACCCTTTCACTTTTTTTATGGTACTACCATGTGGAAATGCTGTATTTCATATTTCTTCTGGTCCTTTTGTCTGCTTTTTCCACTAGAGTGTACATTTCATGTGTAGTTAATCACCATATCTCCCTGTGCATCACTGTTCTGATCACAGTACATACTCATTTAATTCCTGAAGCTTCAGTAAATAAATGAATGAATGAATTTTAAATCTCCAATAGACTTTTGTAATGGGTAAAGGTATCTCAATGGAGCATTTGACAAAACGAAAGGAGCTGTATTTACATAAAGTCTCTGAAGTAAATTGGAATAAATAAATGAGGGTTCTGGCATTGATCACTATACCTCAAGGGTAAAGACTTTTAAAATAATGATGGGCAATTTCATTTCCATTAATAATGGACTGAGTTATTTGTACAAACTCTTTTTCTGAGATAAAGTAAACTAGGTGCATAAAGTATAAATATGAATCGGGCTTGGTGGCTCAGCCAGTAATCCCAGCGCTTTGGGAGGTTGAGGTGAGTGGATTGCCTGAGCCCGTGGATTCGAGACCTGCCTGGGCAACTTGGTGAGACCTCATCTCTACGATAAAATCAAAAAAATTAGCCAGGCATTATAGCGCACACCTGTAGTTCCAGCTACTTGGAAGGCTGAGGCGGAAGGTTCACTGGAGCCCAGCAGGTTGAGGTTGCGGTGGCCAGGAGTGTGCCACTGCACTCCAGTCTGTGGCTCAGCCTGTAATCCCGCGCCTTTGGGAGGCTGAGGTGAACGGATTGCCTGAGCCCGCGGGTTCGAGACTTGCCTGGGCAACGTGGTGAGACCTCATCTCTACAATAAATCAAAAATGAGCCGGGTGAGGTAGCGTGTGCCTGTAGTTCCAGCTACTGGGAAGGCTGAAGCAGAAGGATCGCCAGAGCCCAACAGGTGGAGTCTGCAGTGGCCGGGAGCAGCCACTGCGCTCCAGTCTGGGTGACAGAGTGAGATTCCAACTCAAAAAAACCAAACCAAAACAAAAAAAATAATGTTCAGCACACAATCAGGGATAACTGGATACATGAAGAGATAAAATGCCACATAAAAAAAAAGTAAATACAGTCAGTATAGGAACAGACCTAACAAAGTCTAAATAATAGGATTACCAGACAGACTATACAACTACTCTGCTCGACATATTCATTGAGATGAAAGTCAAACTTTAAAATGTTGGCAGGGAACCAACAAGCATAAAAAGTGAGGTTCAAAAAAAATCAAATATGCATTCTAGAACTGAAGTAAAATAACAGAATGGATAGGCTTAACAGCAAGTTAGGTTGAGTTGATCGAGAATTATTTAAAAGATAGGTCAGAAGTTTATGCAAAATGAGGAATGAAAAAATAAAAAGCAGAAAATATAGAAGAATACAAAGATATAAAGTAGTGTATAATAGAAAATCCTACGATGATAAAAATATTCTATATCTGTCCTGTCCAACACAGTAACCATGACACATAGCTGTTGAGTATTTGATATGTGGCTACTGAGACTAAAGAACTGACTGTTTAATTATATTTAATATTACTTACTTAAATTTAACTAAAAAATCTGCATGTGTCTACAAGCTAACATATTGAACAGTGCAGATATAGAAGGTACATATATACATTCTAGCATCTATTTAATAGGAACACCAGAAACAAAAGAAGAGAGGGGATAAAACATCTGTTTGAAGAGATAATGACTCAGAAGTTTTCATAACTGAAGAAAGACACTCATACACACACACACACACACACACACACACACACACACACACACACACAAACACACACACACACACAAACACACACACACACACAAAAGAACCGCCCCCCCCCAAAAAAAAAATCTCAAGTGAGAATAAAAAATATTTAGGCACATCATACTGATTCTGAAGAAAAGAAAATACAAAAGAAACCTAAGAGGAGGAAGAGAATAAAAAAGAGATTACCTTTAAACAAATAGAATTTACTGACAGTTGACTTCTCGACTACAATGAAAACCAGGGAAAAAAATGATACTGTGATTGAAAACAACCATAACAAACACCTATAATTTCATACCTGGAGAAAATATCTTACAAGAACAAGGGTAAAATAAAGGTATTTTAAGACCAAGATTGACAGAGACAGTTTATCAACAAAAGATGCTACCAATGAAAAATATAAAATTTTACCATTTGTAAGGTGAGAGATGCAAGAAGCAAAAACAAAGAAAATGATAAATATATGGGTAAAGTATAAGAAAAAGTAGTATATAAAACACAAAAAAGAATTTTTTGTTGAGTCTCCTTTTTTCTTTCTCTATTTCTATTTCTGTTTCTCTCAACAACTTAACATTGTACTTCACACATAATGTTGAAATTGTCTATCTGTACTAATGAATTTTGTGCATTTTTAGTCAGGGAGGGACCTATATGAAAGTGCCCAACAAGGCAACTCAACATTAATATTGTGGCAAAGGGAAATAGAGAAATAAACTGGAGCAAATAAAAATTTTTAGTTGTTCCCTGCCAATGGGGAAAGGAAATTAAAAAACAAAAAACTGCAGAGACAGGTGACAACTTAGAGTAGCTGAGTCTCAAAATGGTCACTTACAGCACTTCAGCATTTCCAAATAATAACACAGAATTCATATTTCTGATTTCCGAGTCATATAATAAAAGGTGGAGAGCCCATTCCTGAGCTTGGCTTCGGTCCAGTTACCAAAACCTTCCAAACCTAATTTTCTTAACCTTTGAGCCTATTTTGTAAGGCTGTTATGCATAGACCCACATTTGGCTCCTCTTCATCAACTTCCCTGAAATGTTATGAACTCCTGGCAATGTACTCTAAGAAATTTTATCTAACTCATTTATTTATTAATTTTGTTGTTTCCTTTCCAACTGTTTGTGTACTTCCTCAGGAATATGTTCACGTCTATAGGTTGCATCCTGTTTCTCTCTCTTTGTTTTTTCCATCAGTGTCCTTTGAGAACTTCTAAAATTGTACATCTCCATTTTAAGTTCAAACAGTGTTGATTCTTCTATTGCATTGCATTCTATTGCATTGTTGATTCTTCTAAATGCAGCGTTTGATGTCATATTCTTTGAAATTTTATCTTATCCTTTTATGTCATATCTTTTTGTTACACCTTTCTATAAATATTATTTCATAGGCATATTTTTATATCCAATTAAATATATTTTTAAATATTTTTTGTTTGTCCACAAATGAGAGGAAATTTTCAAGAGCTGGTGTTTGTCAATTAGTGGGTATATAATCTCCATTTGTGGAAAGAAACACACAAACAAAATCCTCTTTTTTGGATATTATTATTGATTAGCTTGTTGTTCAGTTCTCCACCCTCTTCCATGGAAGGAGTATACTTCCCTGCCCCAGAGGACAATTTACTTGCGCAACAACTATAATAATTTCCAATACCTAATCAGCTTTCACACAGTTGATTACTGCTGCACAAAAGTTGCCTTTCCAACTCCACCGACACTCTAAAGAGAGAAATGCATGACAAACTCCTCTCTCTGGAAAGTCCTGTTACCATGAGTTTTCTGTCCACATTCTTGCCAAAATGTTGCCATTTTGGGGTGTACCATGGCAATCTGTATAAAACTGCTCATGCCCTAATTCTCCATTTATTTTGAGAGTCGAAGTCTCCAAAAGTTGTGATAAGGCAATAAAAAATATTCAATTTGCCGCAAAGAGGTAGCACTAATAAACAGAGAAATCCCTTAGTTTTCCTCTTGATACAGTTTTTTCTGAGTAATCTTTCTGTTTGCCATTGTAAATTATGAGTTTGCCAATACTGGACTTTCTCTGTTCAGGCCTATTTGACTTACAGGTCTTTGAATTCTTCATATACGTATTTTGGTCATGGAATGCCCTTTGCTATTCTTTATTTGTGTTTTATGTGATGGATTGGAGAGTTGTCATAAACTTTTAGTCATATGTCATTTTAAGTTGAAGAAGGTACCTACATGTCTAACTAATGAAATTGTCCTGTGTCTTAGAATATTCTATAGTTTGGACTTTTCTTGGGGTGAAGGATAACTTTTTCCTTTCTATTGTAAAATGTTGAAGTTTACATAGATTTTTGAAAATGAAATTTGGGTGGAATATAGGATTTTAGAAGCTGCAGCCCTCTTGATCCCCCAAGGATTCTGCCATGGTTTCCAAAGAAGCATTTATCCCAGTATTTTATTGTAAAAAAAAAATTTAAACATGCAGCAAAGTAAGAATGAAATCATTTTTCAGGGAACAGCCTTATGCCTACCACCAATATTTTACCATTAACATTTTACACTACTTTCTTATCACATATGTTTCCCTCTACAATTAAGTTATCAAAGTTTTTAATGCATTTCAAAGTACATTATGGGTGCCTATACATTACCTCCTAAATAGTTCTGCATATATATTACAAGACCTCATTGTTTGTTTATATTTCTTTTTAATGTAAAAGTTTACCAGTAAGGAAACACAGAAATCTTAAGTAAATGTACATTTACTAAGCTTTGTACACACATACACCTATGTAACCAAATCTGTATCAATTTACAGAACACTGCTATCACTCTCTTACCCCTTCACAAAAGTACATTTTTAGGATATAATAACCTGATCAAGGTAGGAAGGAGGCAAATTCCTACAGATATTCCTCCAGGGTTAACTCAGTTTCCCCACTACCTTTGTGTGCTGGTAGAAAAATAAATCTTTCTTCCCCACAGTTTCTTAGATTCTGTACTTTTGGCACAGAATTTAGTGTTTGGGAATATGGAAAATGAAGAGCCAAATGGAGACAGAAAAAGCCATGTCATCATTAAAAATAAACAGAGACACAAATATGTCAGAGGGCAGAGGCAGGCACTTCATTGTGCAAGTGATTTATGAGGAAGCTAATTTTAAACAAACTTGGGCTGTGTGGTGCCTTGCAGCCAAACAAACAGGCAGAGCGCCCTTTCGACAGCAGCCGAGAGCTGCTGAACTCCTCAAGGAGTAATTTCATTTTCTTGGTGGTGTAAAAGGCAATAAGTGGCTGTTTACTGTCGAAGGAGAGTCTGGCTGCGACACCGAAGGCAGACCTATTAAATAACAGAGAGTAACAAGACAATGGCCTGCCCTCTAAGAGTCAAACCCACAAAATAAAACACTGACACATTAGCAATAAATAAAGTAGGAGATTTCCCTCCCTTTATTCCATGTTCTCAAATTTTTCTTTTTCTTTAAAATGGCACCAGGACATGAGAGAGATAGACTGGCCATCCAGGAAATCAGTACATGGTGTTCCAACTTAGTTTTCCATGTCTGTTTTGTAACACAGATCAGGCAGAGACTGAGACTTGTACCTGGAGGGAGCCAGCCAGGGAGCAGGGAATGTAGAAACAGGAGAAGCAGGAGGGCCAGCCTCATTTGTGGTAGAGGCAGTGCAGGGCTATACAAAGTGACTGGCTCAGGATTAGTGGATCTATCTTTAGATTGGGGAGCTTGGGCTATTAGTTTTCTCTGCCTTCAGATTTGAGGCTTTTCCAAATGCTAATGCTGAAAAATCTGTAGTTCAGAAGTATTCTCCATGGGAACTACTTGTAGCCAAGCAAAGGTAGGGGTATGTACATGCACATGAGTGTGTGTGTGTGTGTGTGTAGGAATTGGTTGTCAGCAGCAATTTCAATGAATGAACATTTAATATGGACCCTCAATATACACGGTTCAAAAGCCACCTGAAAGGTACTAAAAGATTGATGTGGTAGATTAAAAAGAATATTTCTTTGGGAAATGTATTGGAGTATTTTTCCTATTCCTGTTCCAAAAAGGAGTAGGAGATGTGGCCACCTTGCCTGAAGTCTAGTGAGAGAGATTGTAGAGACTCAATTAGGGAGCTAGATTGCTTCCTTTGGATATAGTGAATAGGGTGGCTATATCAGAGTTCCAATAACAAGTGAGGCCTGAGCACTGACAAATGAGAACTGAAATCAGCTGTGCAATTGGAGTGGGCTCCTGCAGAGTCCTGCTTTGCTAAGTATTTACTCTTAGATTCCGAAATAGTGGGAGGTCTGGGGACCCTGAGAGGAGACGTGGGAGACAAGAGCACTGGCAGAGGGTTTGTGAGGAGCTTAGACCAGAAATTATTTACCAGTTGTTCCAAGAGCACTTCCACACATACACAGCCAGTGTGTCCTGCTAATGGATACCAGTAGACTAGCAGACCTGAACAGTAGATGGATTCGGGGCTGTGGCTAGGAAGTACCTGCACTGCTGCCAAGGACTGTTAAGGGTGCATGTTTCCCATGCAGATTTCAGCCAAGTGAGTAGAAGAGAAAGAAATAGCCTTTATCACTTTAAAGGGACTTTGCCCAAGATGACTGCCTGGAAAGAAAATAGGACATAGCAGAGGCAGTATACAATAGAGGAGAAACTCAAAATCAGGATATTTTGTGCTAGAAACTCTTTCAGCTGTCTTTGACTACAGATGACCCCTCCTCAGATTGCAGTATTTAAGTACGTAAGTTTGAATCATAGACTTGCAAAAGAAACTGATTCTATTTAGGTAGGCTATCAAAATACTTCAAAATTCATAACACATTAAATAATCAGATATAGCATCGGTCATAGTAACTACCATAATTTTCATAATTTTGAATCAGTGATAAACATAAACAACATTTTGAAATAGTTTCACAATTGCATTGCAATGTGAAACAATGATTTCGTTGGTGACAAAAATCACAAATACTGCTAATAACTGCATTGGTAAATGAAGGAAATGCTAGATTCTCATTAGAATTTGTACATTTATCATTGATGGGTGGGAAGTTTTTAGTAGAGGTTAGTGATACATATATTCTATTGAAGTTGAAGTACCCCCCCCCCCCGCTCCAGATAACTTGGTAAGTAATTCTGGGGTGCAGGGCTTCCTTACAAGGCCAGTTAGAATATATATAACCTGCATCAATTATCTGCAGGTAAAAACCCCACAAAAACATTTCAGAAGAGTAGAGTTAATTTTAAATATCTGCCATGGCTAGAAGAAACCAAATATATATGGGCGCTCATCAATTAAGGTAGCTTTGAACCTTCATCTCTCTTCCCTCCTTACCTCAACCAGGAGATACAGAAGCCAACACCAGAGTGTGGTAGCGGATGGAGAGATATGGCAGAGTAAAATATGACCAAGTCACTCTGCCCCCATCAGTGAATGTCTAACCTGCTGCAGGTTCAAGTGAGACGAGAAGCTTTAGCTTCAAGTAAAGTTCAGTTTCACATATTACAATGGACTGGGCGTATTCATCAAAGAACAGAGTGTTTTAGACAGCTAAAGTGTCTGGAGTTCCATTGCTTATCTCAGGGGGAATAGGAAAGCTGTGTGGTCTGCCCAGGAGTTCATCCAGGGTTAAGGAAACGTCCCACCCCATGATACATGTTGAAAGAACAAATGTGGGGGGAAATGAAGATGTTTTCCAATTGTACCCTGTGAGTCCTTCTAGTCCAATAAACTAGTCCTATGAAGACATAAAGAGTGTATGTCTATGTGTGCACAATTTACAAAACACTCTCTCCACCTGAAAAATAGTATGCTATGGTGGCTAAGAGCATGGTCGATGGGACTAAACTACCTGTAAAAAAGAAATCCTAGTGAACCACTTACTGCAAAACCTTGATTAAGTTCCTTAACCCTTCTGTGACACAGTTTACTCACTATAAAATGGTTCTATCAATAATGTTATAATATATCTCTTAAGGATAAAACATGATTAAACGTGTTACAAAACACAAAATCCTTAGAATACTGCTTAGTGCTGCTATACAAATATTAACTTTATCATTGTTGTTGTTATTAATTGCATTATTCTTCCTCTTGCCATTTGCAGTGGCCTCTGGGAAACTTTCATTGAACCCTGGAGTTCTAAAAAAGAGACTTGGATACCATGGTTTCGGAAAACCTGTAATTGCCTCTTAGAGGTTGTATATGTGGGCTAATTCCATGCTCCATGCTAAAGTGAAAAAAAAATCTCAGCCATCTAGAGCATTTGTGTCCCCAAGAGAGTACACCTGACCAGCCTCCTCCCAGGCAGCCTTCAGGTCACAATCCCAGCATTCTTCCTGTTGCATCATTTCATATAAAATCTGTCATAAACCTACTATGCTGTAAGATAAAACCTTCATAAGCTGTTTATGTAGAAAGCGTTATTAAACATTGCAGGTAGCTAAGGGCCTTTTCAGTTGCTAAGGGAGGTGTTATAGTTAAATTTCAGCAATAACAAACAAAACAGCTGGTGGATACACCTGATGTATGGATCAATGTTTCTGGCAGTCATGGTGGAATCAGAAGATTATTGGGCTCAGGTCAAGCGAACCTGGACTTAAAATGCCATTTATTCCTCACCAGCTGGGTGAAATTCAGTATGTTCCTTAATGTCTCTGAAATGTGCTTAAATATAACATAGATAACCAATATCTTCTTTGTGTTGTACAACTGCAACAATTTCATGAGATAAGGCTTAGGTGTTCAGTTGGTGTCAATACATTCCCTTTACCCTTTATGTGAGAGGAATTACCATTCAGATATCTCCTGTTCCACTGGAGATAAAGCTAAATATGACTGAGCCTCCTTTCTTCCAACCTTATGGATTTAACGGTCCATCAAAGTCTGAACACTCTTTAATATTTCTTGTGAGATCTCCTCATGATGGGGTGAAAATGAGAGTCATGCTCCTATGGCTGACTCAGCATTCCAGGCTTTGACTTCCAAGCATGCTGCTATCCTTACATAACATCACGTTACCCAATAGAAATGCTTGGTTCTCTCTGTAGTTTTCATAAACAGCAACAAGATCTCTTGTGTTGCACTGTTGAAAATTTGGAGGCAAAGTGAATGAATGCTCATGTTGTGGCAACATAATAATTCATCATTCTTAAATACCCTTTGGACACCCTGTCACCATGGAGTGTCCCTGGCCCTCCCATATACAATCACATATATTCCCCCATTTTGTTGGATCTTCTCTTTCATCCTCTTCTCTTTTCTTCATGTCTCTAGCCCTTGGAGCACACTGTCAGCTACAGAAAACATATGGTTCCCTTCTTGCTCTTGCAGAGTAGCTTCGCACAGGCTTTGATAGCCTGATACCGACTGATATCCCTGCTTATGCGTGTATCTGCTAACTAATGCTGAGTAATAAATCACTCCAAAATTTAGGGAGTTAAAAATAATCACTTATCATTGCTTACTATTATGTCTGTCAGCTGAGTAGTTCTAGGTTGGGCTCAATCTATCTCAGCTGACTTTGCTCACTTTTGTAGTCAGATAGTGGGTCAGCTAGAGGTTGGCTGTTCTAAAATATCCTCAGTGGCATGGTTGGTTGAATGCTGGCTATGGAACTGCATGTGCTTGGGACATGGGTTGGACATTAACCAGCACTGTAGTCCAGGCTGATTCATATGGCAGAGCAGGATGTCAAGAGAGCAAGCATGGATGTGAGAAGCATTTGGATCCTAGCCTGTATGGTAGAATGTACTTCCACAATATTCGATTGCCAAAGCCAGTCTCAACACCAGTTCGGATTTAACGGTTGACAAATAGACTCTGCCTCTTAATGGGAAGAGATACAAAGTCACATTGCAAGGAGAGTAGGTACAGGGAAGGAAAATATTTGTGCTGTTTTTGCAGTCAACCTACCACAGTCTGGCTTATCCACTCCCAGTTGGCTCCTGAAGGTATTTTCACAAGAACAACTTCCTCAATGGGAGAAGTTATGGTGCTAATTCTCAATATAATAGAATTATTTTTTTCGCCACGTTACAGAACAATGACTCAGCTTCCTTTGAGAAAGACAATTGCAAAGGTCACTTTTCTTATTATCTTGTGTCCTGTTTCTGAACAAGGGGAAGCTAAGACCTAAGTAAGGCCTACTTATTTCCAAAGCTAGAGAAGTCTTCCCTCCCCTGAGGGAAGAATAGGCTGAGAAAAGTACACGAAGACTTTAAGAATAAGTGATTCTGTAGCACCTGTAGTATTACTGGATATGTCCACAAGGTGCAAAATAATGGCTTATGGATGTGAAAGATGACATAATAACATTTTGTAAAGTTGTGAAAAATTATACAAATATTTGATCTTCTCACGCCCTTTCTCTGCTTCCTTGAAGTTTCCTTGAAGCTTAGCATAAAAGTAGGTATTGAAATGTTTTATTATATTTATTATATATTAATGTTATAAAACATTTCAGTTAAAAAAAAGACTCATAGTCATTAAGGTGCCAGTTGGGACATCGGTGATTATTGCTTTAAAATTTTGCTGCAAATGTTACATAATTTCTGTATGATAGCTGAATTCAAGTGTTTTTATCAAAGAAATGTAAAGTATGGTTAAAAAATAGTAAGACCAGCTACATTAGACAAAATAATTAGTCTTAGTGAATTGATGTAAATGATTAAACAATTTTTGTTAAGACAAAGATATTCCTTCGGCCTAAGAAATAACTTAAAGAAGATACAGGTATATTGATCCTTTCATAGATAAAACTAGCATACTTATTGAGAAACAATTTGGCTATAAACTATTAAGCTGAAAACTGGCTCAGTAATTCAAATTCTGATTATATATAGGAAATATATCTAAATATGTAAATAAGCTATATGCACACACTATACCCTGAAAAAATAAATTCATTATTATGAATGAGTATAGTTTGACACACAATTTAAATTATGTAATAATTTTAATGTACAACTTTTGTTAAAATAAATTGACCAGAATTAAGAATATACCATTAATTATACGATGTCTATTCATTCCTGTCTATAATGTACCTAACATTTTTCTGCAGTGAGAAATGATTTCAAAAAGAGAAAAGAGAGAGAGAGAGAAAGAGAATAAATAAACCTAGTCACACTTTTTTTCTTTCTTGTTTACTTTATATCATTTATTTACTCACTCATTCAGTTCTCATTGAGGACTTCCTATGTGACAAGAACAGTGCTGTATATTTTAAGAAATAACCTTATTTAGTTGTTCTAATAGCTGAAAGTTAAGTATTAGTTCTCCGTTTTAGAGATAAGGAAATGGAAGTTTAGAAAAATATAAATAACTTTCCTAGGCAGGTAATAAATCTAGTCAGAATGGTAGTTTAGTATTCGCTGTCTTCAAAATCTGAGTTTTAATGATAAATAGATGGAAGATGAGCTCAACCACCACTATGCACATAAGTGCTCTTATGTCAAACACATTACATGCAAAATTGAGGGAATGCCGAGGGCCCTTTATAGCAATGAGCTTTTTCCAGTACCCAGATGTGATCATGTAAGATAAGACATATTTTATTAATAAATTATAGCAGGAAATTACTGAAAATGCAAATATGGTGCCTAAGTCAAGTAAATAGCAAAGGTTCTTTATTAATGTATAGTTCAGTGTAAATATCTTGGCCTGAAATTAGAGTTTTCCATTAAAAAAAATAACTTTCAGTAGTTTACTTTCCAGCTCAGTTTATTTTTCCAATTCAAGTATCAATTGCCAGTTCATGGCACTTAGTTGATATTCAATAAATATTTGTTTAATTCTATAAAATCAATGAAAAGTTTGAATAACCTGTGTTTTTGTAAGTTCCAGCATCTACCTCTGTTTTTGTGATTCAGGTTCCAATATCTACCCATTCAAAACCGTTAATATTATTACCTCTGCTTTGTTTTTTATTACAATTGTAGTAGAATTTCTTAAAGTTCAAAGTCAACTCAGTAAACTACTAAGATCTCCTATATATTTATATTAATTTACTATTAGATTATTATTTACAATGTTTATGTTTATTTTTATATTTTCCTCTGTTTAGTAATCTTGCATTTGATGTTAAAATATTCTCCTTAGTTTTCATTCTTTGAACAGGCATTATTTGGTCAGATTATTAGAAGATTTCTCATGTGGGCCCCCAGGCATTTGCATATTAGTAAATCAAGATCTGATCAAAAAATTATCTGACCTAATCAGAAAAGGAGATTCCTCAAGAACAGACCCAAACTACCTGAGAAATCAGAAGATCTAGGAAAGGAGTGACTGAAGCCAGTGGGAAGCCAGAAAACTCTGAGGCTCACACTATCTTTTTGGAGCTGTATCTTGATGTTTCTATACACTGAAATGATTCCTCATCTATCTTTTCTTCAAACATGGACACAAGATAGTTCTCCACTCTCTGCTTTCATTGCGATTCATCAATACCTCTAATAAAGCACTCACTATTCTAATGTTTTGTTTATAGCTCTGTCTCCTTCACTGCAAACATGTTGAGGTTGGAGTGTATGCTTTCTCTCCATCAATATCTCTTAATCCTAGCCATGACCAGACACCTAGTTTATTCAGAAAATGTTTTTTGAAAGGGTGAATGAGAGGTCTTTTTTGTGTTAGAAGTCACATGACATATCCTCTTGAATTTCACTAGCAATAATTTGGTTATATGCCCTACCTCTGAACTAATCACAGTGACTGCGAAATAATAATAATATTTAAGTTTCTTACTAATTTATCAATAGCATCAAATTAAGCTGATCCATGTAAAGTTTCTTTAAATTTTTTTATTATAAAGATGTGGGGTGCAATTCAGGGTTAGGCACACAAACATTGATTATGCAGGTACCCTTGTTGATGAGGTATGTCTCATCCCTCCTCTAGCAGTTAAGGGCTCTTTAAATGCAAATATTGACAAGAATAAAAGTGTTAATATTTGCATTAGAACAATATCAATGTGGGGTAAGAAGTAAAGAATCTGATAATGTTAAGGAAAATGTCCTGGAAAGAAGAAAAAACGGGGGATGCAAAAATGCAGTACTTCAGCTAATGTGATGGATGAATCTTTTGGGACTGTATTATAAACACAAGGTGGGAATGGCATGGAGTGAGAATAGAGATTTTGTTGGTGAGGGTTTCTAACACTTTGAAGAAGGATTGTGGAGGATATGCTTTCAGTCTCTGAATTTGATTCTTTGGGCACGAAGCCTCAGTAAACATACCCTTCATGGGAACCAAAGAGGATTACTTGTCCTTTGGAATAAGACTTCTGTGGACAAAATCCTATTTCTCCGAGTGAGATGTGGCTTTGAACATCCTAGAAAAATACACCTACACCTGACTGATTGGTGCAGCTCTGGCCAGGATAGGGTTTCAGCCTGTCTTGAACTGGCAGTCCAGATGTTCCTCCAGAACACAGCATATCCCCATGGTTAAGGAGTCACTCACCATGTCCCACAACCCAAACAAAACTTTCTTTGTGAAAAGGGAAGGGAGTGTCAGGTTGCACTCCCAGCCAGCGGTCAACCTCTCTTAGCTTGGGACCCTCTCTGACTCTCCTCAGGGCTCCATCAAAAATTTAGCACAAATATTTTCCTCTAGGCATTGACTATGTCAGAATCCTGACAGCTTGTTTTTATATATATTTTCTTACACTCAAGCATGGATACTGGTTTAGGGGAGAAATAAAGAAATAAGATGCAGTATCTATTAGTTAAGCTTTGCTTTGTGGGTGTTTCTGTGTTTTGTTGATGTTGATGATGATAGTTGTTTTGTTTTTTGTTATTTTGTTCTAGTCAACGCATAGCCCTTATATGAACTTAATATATTCTCCAAAATGTGTTTTATCCAAGGAGCAGTTAATAGATTTTTCATGAAGAAGATAAGAATGCAGGTGAGTGGCTTTGGTACATATAAGAAAGAAGTTCTTCCTGCAAGTCAGACCTTGCCTCAGACCTTGACTCCAGAAGTATCAAAAGAAATATTTGACCTTTCTCTCTGATCTCTTCTCTTCCTTTTGATGGTTGATTAAGCCAGAGAGAACCTGGTATAAACTGTGCCATAATAATAAGTCACAAAGTCATAGCAATGAAAGTAGCAGTATCTGTCCTATTTTGGTCTGGCCTCTATTTTTTGAATCTCTAAGCAATATCTAATTGATACTGCTATGTAACATACCGCATCAAAGCTCAGTGGCTTAGAGCAATAACATTTATCATTCACAAGTCTGTAGATCAACCAGGTGGCTCTTCTGATTTTATCTCTGCTCACTGATGTATCAGTGGTCAACTGTGGGTCAGGTGAGCAACTCTGCTCATCTTGAATGAACTATTTCACATGATTGGCAGTACAAATGGTTGAGGACAACTGGCTATATTCTTCATGGTTTCTTATCCTCCAACAATGCAGCCCAGACTTTTTCACAAGGTAGCAGCAATTTCAAGAGAGTATAGAAAAACAAGCACAAGTTTCTTGAGGGTTTCTTGAGACAGCTCAAATCTAGTATACCGTTACTCCCCACACATTCTATTGTTTAATGTAGAACATGAGGTTAAGCCCAGACTCTTCTATGAGGACACAGCCAAAGGGCATGAACACAGAAGGCGTGAAAAATTGTGTCCATAATATAAGGTTAAATGTGGCTTTACTTTAGAAAAATCCTTGATTTTCTACTGCCTTCTCTAGAGCGGAGTGGATAGGTTCAAACTGGAGTGAAAGAGAGGAGACCCAGCTTTACTAGCAAGTGATGTATTCTGTTTCACATTTGACTTTGTGTCCACTGATTAATTAGTTACAACCCATTAGCAGAAATGAGTGATTAGGCTCTACCTAACCTACAATACTTAGAAAGAAAAATGAGCAAAACACATCAAAGGAGATCAATGGTTCCTCATGTTCATGGATGCCACTCTCACCTGGATAGTTGCCAAAGACACTCGACAAGTCCCCTTGTCTCTGGTTCTTGCTTTCTTTGTTCTTAGAGTTGGCTCCCTTTTACTGAGACTGTATTATCTTATCACATCCCTCATTCCATCTTTAAAGTGCATGTTTACTTATACACTCCCCCATCAGACCATAAGCTCTATGTAGGCAGGGACTGTATCAGTTGTTTATCACGTTTTTCTCCAACAATGAAGAGAATATTTGTGCTCCATATAGTAGATGATACTCAGTAAAAAATTGGCAAATGAATGAATAAAAAGATAAATGAGTATACCTAATTACAAGTGCTATTGAACTAGATTATTGAACATCCTTCCAATGGGATTAGGAACTAGATGCATACAAGATAGGCAGGATTTCCCCATGTTAAGAAATCAGAATTATAGCAATTGTCCTGGCTTGTATGCCTCTGAAACAAAGGCTAAACAAATCAAAGAACTCAGAGATCTCTTACATTTACTGTGGTGACATTTTCTAAATAAATAATTGGCATCCATATCCTAATAGGCCTTAATACAATAAAGGGGGTTGTAGTGCAGGATGGTCGAGATCAAGGATGATCCTAAAAGTTTCATTTAAGTTCACTCTACTTCCCTATGAGGAAATGTAACTCCAGGGAAGAGAAGTGACCTGCTGCTTCTTCCAGAGAGCCAGTCAGGTGGTTTTTAAATTCTCTCTAACCTTTCTTTCACTCTTCTGTGTCTCTCCCAGCAGTGGTTCTCTCTGGAGCTAAATTCTTATTATTCCTTCATTTTTATCCTGAGAGGAGAAAACCAGCAGGGGTGTTTGAGATCATTCATAGAAATCTTTACTCAGTAGTATGTTCAGACACTCAGAAGTCTTTTGTGTCATAGCTAATCTACTCATACACTCTCCTGACTTAAGTGAATTTTATGGAAAATGTGGGGAAGATAGGAAGGTCCAGAATGGGGCAGAAATCTGTCCAGAGTTTAGAAGGGGAATCGGTGCCAGGTCAGCTTGTATTTTTCTGGCAATTCAGTCTGCATGCAGTTCTTCTGAGCTTGGCAACTTGAGGGGAAACACACGCAGTTCTTCCAAGCCTGGCAACTTGAGGGGAAATGCTAGAACAGTGAATGTCAATAAGATTAACCAAGGGAAATGTGAAGTCTGTGATTCCTAAACTTCTATTCCAGAAATTCTGTTTTGGTGTGCCTGGAATAAAATCAGGAATCGGCACCAGTTACCTACTGATTTCTGCTGCACTGACCCCATATTGAAAAATACTAACAGGAGGAAGTTAACCAGTAAATTACCTAGTTTGTTCATTTTCTGGAGTGTTTTCATGTACATTTGATTGAAATAACCAATTTTGAGGAAAGTTAAGTCTTTGAAATATAGCTCTGATGTCTAAGAAATAAAATAACTGAATTTTCATTTATCTCGTAAATGAATGAAACAAAACAAAGCTACAAATGTATCAAACTTGACACATTTGACATGTTTTTCTTACATTTTAATCCACAATAAGTTGTGATAGCTTTACCCAAGGCCCTCCTTAGTCTGATAAATGTTTTTAACATTTCCTGAAAGTATAGTATGATTTCTCATACTCTTAACCAGGGATCAAAAGCACGTTAGAGGAATGGTTGCTCTAACTAGTGCTACAACAGTGACATATGCTTATGGGGCCAATTGGTAGAAGGGTGGAGTTTGGATTGAACCTCAATCATTGGCTACTATCCGGTGATAGTATCTGTCATGTGTGTGTCAGGGAGACAGTCTCATAAGCACATCACTGGGAAGAAACCAAGTATGCCAGAGTGAGCCACTAGAAGTTTTTCTTTCTTTTTATAAAAGGATCTGGTGACTTTTCTGTAAGAGACAACATAAAGAAAGTTTTAAAGTTGAATTGGTTCCCAAGTCAAATAATTTCTTTTTTAAAATTTGATTTTTTTTAATTTTAAAGATGTGGTGTACAATTCAGGGTTAGGTATACACATGTTCATTATGCAGGTTCCCTTGTTGATGAGGTGTGCCCCTCCCTCCACTGGCAGTTTCCCTCAACTGCCAATCCCAACCCCCACCTCCACCCCCTGGCAATTTCCCACTACTGCCAATTCCTTTCTTATGGTATTATGGTAATTGTTCAAGGTCCACTTATGAGTGAGAACATACGGTACTCTGTTCTTTGTTTCTGTGATAGATTCACGTAATTTCAAACAGAGAAAGGAGCCAAAACCTGCCCGGATAGTGAAGGAATGTCTAAGTAGGTGAAGTCTCCTTCTGACAGAGGAATAACCTGAGATTCCAAGGCCAGTGATAAATTTATAGCTGGCTGATAAAGGTGGAAAAAATTCATAAGGCATCATGGTATTCCACCTTATCCTCAGTATGTAATTTGATCGTGAAAGATTTGTCATAAGTTTCTGGAGAAGGAAGGTAAAAATGGAGACATAAAATGAAAGATTCCTAAAAGAAATGAGCTATAATATAGTGGAGGAGAGCAAAGGCTCAGAGAAGTAAGATGGCCTAGGTTTGCATCCATGAACAAGCTGTGTGGCCCTGAGCAAGTTTTTTAGACTTAGTATGCTTTTGTTTCATCACTCCTTAAGTGAGTGTAATAGTGTTATGAGGACTAAATGAGAGCATCTATACTGGAGTGCTTAGCACACGTTTTAGCATGTAGTTAGCACTCAATAAATATTAACTACAATATAGGCATATAATGAGAAATATAAATTTAGTTTCTCACTACACTTCCTGACATAGAGCTCCTAAAATCCTTGTAATTTCCTGAGCAATAGTGGTAATAGAACAGTCTTTTGTTTTAATACTAGATCTCTGACTCTGGTTTCTTACACAGAATACCTTGGAATTCCTTGGAATTTCCTGGCTAATAGGAGCATCTTCTGTTCTAACAAGGCAACTCTTGGTGGACTTCTGGATGGGGGCTGGTCACCAGAAATTCCAAGCCAAAATTAGAAACTTGGGGCTTCCAGCCTAATCTTTTCTCTAGATAGAAAAGAAGGGCTGGAAATGAAGTTAATGGTCAATCATGTGTACATAGTAAAACCTCCATAAAAGTCTCTGAACTATGGGATAGCTGTTCAGATAACTGAACATGTGGAGATCCCTGGAGGGCAGTATGCCTTGAGATGGCATGGAAGCTCCATGCCCCTTCTCCCAGACTTCATCCTATGCATCTCTTTCCTACGACTGTTCATTCATATCATTTGTAATATTTCTTATAATAAATATGGAAAATGTTGTAAATTTTTTAAAATTTTTAAAAATTTAAAAAATTTTAAAAAGTGTAAAAATTCTTATAAAAATAAGTAAAATGTTTTCTTGAGTTCTGTGAGCTGCTCTTGCAAATTAACTAAGCTCGAGAAGGAGATTGTGGAAAACCAAATATATAGCTGGTTGATCAGAAATACAGATGATGACCCATTATTTGTAACTGGCATCTGAAGTGAAGATCAACCTTGTGGGACTCAGCCCTCAACCTGTGAGATGTGATGCTGTCTCCAGATAGAAAGTGTCAAAATTGGGTGGAATAAGAGTACACCCAGCTGCTGTCCACACAGAATTGCTTGGTTGATGTGTGGCAAAACATCACTATCACATAACTGGTATCAGAAGTGTTGTGTTGAGTAGCGAGTAAGAATAGGAATTTTTTCTAAAAACTTTAGTTTTTTTCTTATATCTTTAGATTAACTCTTGTTATTATTATAAGTAGTAGAAGCAGCAGTCGCTATAATGGTGCTGTGTATATAGAATGTCCTAGAAAGAAGACCCTAAAACTCTAAGCATCACTATCTTGCCAGACTCATAGTTCATTTTTGAGAAAGCAACCCTAAGCAGCCACAGAGATGTTCTTTTGTTAGTTTTTAGCAGAATTTCCACATTTATAGCATCAAGTCTTGCTTCATCAGACTAGGGAGACTTGGCAGAGTTCTTCAGAACTGCCTAGGAGGCATTCAACAACATGGTAATTGTCTTTTAATCAGCAGCATCACACTCTGCTCCACCAGGAAAGATCATCTTAATTTAAAGCATCCTTCCCTGCTAGTACACAATGCATTGTATCTGGATGGAATCCTCTGGAATGTATCAAGTGAAGTTGGCTCAAATGTAATGAATCCTATTTTTAAAAAAAGTTATGAATATTATATTGGATACCATATGAATAAGTGCTGAAGAAGGGTTTAAATTAAAAACAAACAACAACAACTAAACCCCAACGATGTCCAGAGCTGGCAAAATTTCTGTGAGTTTGGTCCATCCTTATGGGGATATTACTTTAAAATTCAATTCAAGCTTTTATAGAAAGCAACATGACAATATGCAACAGAAGTCACAAAATTAGTTTTATTTTATTCAGTCACTTTTCTCAGTAGAATTTGTCCTTAGAAAATAATTTACCTGAACCAAACCTTGGATCTGTAGAGAACATATGATTCATGGACACAATCTAAAAATTTGGTAGCAAGAGAATATCTTAGTCAATGGTGGAATTTTCCACTCATTGGAAAAATATGTGTCAATTAAAAGCTAGCCACTCTAAAGGTTCTGAAAGCATGAAAAATATGTAAACTAAAAAGTTAAATGAAAAATGTCAATAAAACATAAAACACAACTTGTGTTTACAATTTTTATTTAAAATATTTGTTCACATACATAAGAACTCAATAAAAAAACAAATAAATTATTTTGTGCAATAAAGTATAATTATATATTTGTCTCTTTTTAAGAATTCCCCTTTAATACTAAATAAATTGCAATTAATTTTAGGAAACTAACAGCTGACAATTATTTGACTATTGTGTGAATATGACCTTCACTGAAGCAGAGACACAGGTTAGTGAAGACACCCTATCCCTGTTCTCTGTCTTTATCTTTTAACTCCCCCTTCCAACCCACCAGGGACCAGTCAGTCCCGTGCTACCTCCCTTGAGGCTGTAAAATTTATCCACTCAGCTTCAGCTGGAAAAATGATTTTAAAACAGCCCACTGGGGGAAAAGCTCAATGAAATGATAGTAAAACCACAGCCATGTTGGTATGGGCTGGAGGTCTTCTGTCCTTCAAATCAAAGATATTTTTCTCCCTCCACTCCATTTTTCTAAGCGTAACAGTGGGCACTGGGTTTGCACAACTTGGAGCATGCAAGTAGATTCTGCTCTGACATCTGTAAGGCCTCAGGGAGACTGCCTCCTGGGAATGGGGTGGGGAGCCTTCCCATATGTGAATTTGTCTGCTTTATTTATGCATGTCTGCGTCTGTATTTGTGTCTGTGTTGCTTTGTTTGTTTTCTGCTTCACTTAAGAGCTTCCTGCCCCTAGGGATCCGGGCCCCACCCTAAATGGCTTTGCAGGATTGGATCCCAGGGTTAGGAATCCAGAAGTCTCCATTCTGTCCTTTTGGTATTGGATCAGTATCTCTCGTCTGTCAAAGAGTTGGAGTCTCACTGTGTTTTTACTCATGCTTTCTGGTGGCCAAGAATGCTAATGATTCTATGCAAAGATAGAGAAGTGGCATAGTAAGGGACTTTCTAATCATTATAGATTCCTTTAAATGTTAAAATCCACTTAGCTTGCTATAATGTGTGTTTTCTCTTTTTTTATAACTTACCAGTTAGATTGCTACATAAATGGCTATAGCTTGCAGGGTGCTGGATAAAGAGAAGGAGGAATGGTATAAAAACAAGATAAGAAAATAATGCTCAGCAAAGCAGCTTCATGACCAGAGGAGACACAATAATAGCAAAGCATCCTAGAAGTGAAAAGGGATGGATGAGCTTCCTTTTCTAAGTCTTTGCTCCCTGGTGCTGACAGGGTTAATGCTGCTTCTCTTCTGATGGAAGGTGGGAGGGAGGCAGCTGGTGGGTGCTGGGCTTGGCACAGGGCATCAGGCTTTGCTGTACCCCTCCTCTTCTAGGGCTGCTGGATCATTGCATAGCTGAGCAGCTGTTGTGCTCTGGCTGCCAGGACAACCTTTGGAAACTTAGTTCAGACGTAGCAGGGGTTGCTGCTCAGGCCTCTGAAAAGTGAGCTAAGGAAGGCTTGGGAACTGCACCTTCCATGGGTAATGCAAAAACAATATTTATCAAAGAGCCTCAGTCTCAGGCACTCCAGGTTTTGTCATAGTGCAGCCCTTGGGCTGCTGGTTCCCAGGATGTCTTCACTCCTGCACTGAAAATGAAAGACTGACCCAGTGATCAGACAAGTTCACCAAAAGCAGAAGCAAGTGAGGCACTTTCTAGGTTCCTGTTTTTTTTTTTTTTTTTTTTGAGTTGGAGTCTCACTCTGGCACCCAGACTGGAGTGCAGTGGCCGCTCCCGGCCACCGCAGCCTCGACCTGCTGGGCTCCAGCGATCCTTCTGCCTCAGCCTTCCAAGTAGCCGGAATTACAGACATGCGCTACCACGCCCGGCTGATTTTTTGATTTATTGTAGAGATGAGGTCTCGCTGCCCAGGCGGGTCTCGAACCCGCGGGCTCAGGCAATCCACTCACCTCAGCGTCCCAAAGCCGCGGGATTACAGGCTGAGCCACTGAGCCCGGCTTCTAGGTTCCTGTTAATGCTGACTGGATTGCAACAAACTCAGAATAGAATGGCTTTACAGAAGCAGGAAACAGCAAAAAATTCCTATGCTTGTCCTAACCCAGCAGAGAGATTTGAGAATGACCAGTAGGATTTTCTGGGCAGTGACCTGGCTCAGACTCTCCACAGTTCTGTGTCTGGCCAGCAGAGTGGATATGAACATCAACTGAGAGCCAAGTCACTTAACTGGAATTTTGGCTCTGCCATTTACTAGCTGTGTGACCCTAAACAAGTTACTTAACCTCTTTGGCTCTCGGTTTTCTTGCCTATTAAGTAGCAGTAATAATCTCATAGTCTCAGAGGATGAGCAAATGAATTAAAATATGTGGAGTGCCTAGACTGGAGCATTTAAAAATATATGCTTACTAAAGTAAAGTAAATATCACCTTGTCTACGCAGGCAGTAAAGACAAGTCTCTTTGTGGAGCAAGGGGGAAGCTGAGCCTGTACCTCTTAGGCTGATGGCACATTCTGAACTGGCAAAAGGAAGACCAGCATGGGGGGCAAATAGCTGCAAGGGTGAATGGAGCCAGCTGGAACCAGTTAGTGAGAGCCAATGGTGCACACATATTCCCCAAATCCATGTTCAGTGACATCACCTTGGTAACAAAATTGGCCCTGGTGGAAATACTGACATCACAGAAATTGATACATGGCAAATACTACATAACACACTTGTATATTTATGCACATATTTCTTTCTTTTTTTTTGAGTTGGAGTCTCACTCTGTCGCCCAGACTGAAATGCAGTGGCCGCTCCCGGCCACCGCAGCCTCGACCTGCTGGGGCTCTGGCAATCCTTCCGCCTCACCCTTCTAAGTAGCTGGAATTACAGGCGCGCGTTACCATGCCTGGCTAATTTTTTGATTTATTGTAGAGATGAGGTCTCTTTCTGAAGGCCTAGGCGATAGTGGGTTATCTGTCTCCCAGCAGTGTTTCTCTCTGTCTGGTTCAAATATACCCAAGCTAAGAAAAGGAAGTGTAATCTTATACTATTATAAAAGACAGGTTCTTGAACTTCTACTGTGGACCATGCATTGTGTAGACAATTTGTATGCATTAGATTATTTTAAAATTATAGCTACCTTAGTAGTATTTCCATTCATAAGTGAAGAAAATGAGACCCATGTTGGGTAAATAACTTCTAGAAGGAAGTGGTAGAATTGTGATTTGAATCCACCTAGTATGCATCAATTGGTCAGCAAATGTAAATTCATGGCCCACTCAAAATTTCATTACCCCATGGCATCCAAGAATTCTATATTGAACACACTGCTTTGTGGCTTTTAATGGAATTAAAATGACCTTCTAAGGTAGTACTTGATGCTCTTAAGATCTCTTTTAAGTCATTGTTAACTGAAATCAGTCATTCAATATAAATATGTTAGAATTTTCCATGTGTAAGACACTGTCCCAGGAACAGAAGTTAATAAAGAGAAGCATGTAACTTGGTTCCTGATCTTAAGGAGCTTGCAGTTTTCTCAGTGAGGAATTGCTTGAAAGGCCATTGTTATCCCAAGGCAGGTCTTCTGGGCAGTTTTTAAGTGATCAAGTTCCCTGGGAGCCTGGGTAAGTAAGGAAACTTCCCAAGTATCCCATCCTTGTTTGCACAACAAGGCTCAGAGTTGTGTAATTACCTCATAGCTTTGTTGCGGGGATCAAATGAGAGTGAACATTTAAAATCTTAGTTCGGTGCCAGGCAAATAGTGAAAACCTTATCATTCATTAATGTTAACTGATATTCACCACTCTTTTTGGAATTTTGAAGACAATTTAATAGGATAAGAGGCCTATGATGGTTTCTCGTATCAGATTAAAGACAGAACAACTCTAGACCATATCGAATGGGAAAGGATTTAAAATAGCATTTTATTCTTCAGAACATTTAGAATTAGAGGGAAAGTAATTTAATGCTTAGGAGGAGAAAATGGCTTCAATTCTGGCTCTGCCACTTCCCTAAAGACCTTATATATTAGAATTTTGACTCTTCTCATAATGGCAGCCAAAGATATCCTTTTAAGATGTTAAGTCAAATGAAGTCACACATATGATCCACCCCGATCTCTTATTCCATTCCCATAGCACTGTTCGCTAATACTGCTGTAATATACTACCTAAATTACATATTTGTTTTGGTTATTATTTGTTTCCTGATTTTCCTACTAGAACATAATCTTCATTAAGGCAAAGTGATCTTTGTCTACTTTATTTGCTAATGTCTCCCAACTCCTAGAAAGTTATTGGAATGGCAGACATTCAGTAAATATTTATGGCTTTTAGAAATTGGGGTTTACCTTCTGTAAACCCCAATTTCTTCTTCTTTGAAATGTGAATAATAATCATGCTTACTTTATAGGCTTATGATAACTAACTGAGACAACACGTATAAAGTATAAGCACAGTGCTTGTTACCTGATAAATATTAAAGTAATTATTATTATCACTGTCATTTATCAGAGCTTTTAGTCTTAGACACATTAGCTCAGGTATAATCTCCATTTATAGGTAGCTCATCTTTTAGTGAAGGATTGTTTTAATTTAAACAGAAAAGAAACTTGTCAATACTGATTTTTCACATGATCATATACATGACCATCAAAGACAGGGGACAAATTTTAGTCAAGTCACAGAACTGAGACCCAGAGAGTGAAGCTACAACCTCCACCTCTTGAATGCCACAAGATGCCTTTGGCCTCTGTTCTGCCCTGGGCAGGAGCCCATCCTTTCACTCTTCTGGGCAGGTTCATAGCTTTATCTTTCCCAGAAATTTTGATGAGACAGCTGTGTCTGACCTTGTTGTCAACTCTTGGCATTTTCACCCGAACTCTATATCACATTCTGCCATTATTTACCCACTCCGTGAATCCATTATGAATTTTCAGGAGAGACCTCAGCAAACCAGTTGCCCATCACTGTCCCTTTTGGGCAGGATTGCTTGACTATAGGCTTCCCCTTCAACTTGGCTTTGTGGGTGGGCAGCAGGACATAGAATATGTGAAAGGTAGTGAGGCAGTCATTGTCATGGCTAGCATGATGGCAGTGTGAATAGTACTCAAAAGCCCAGACTAGCTGTGTGAACTCAGACACTATTTGTGCTTCAATTTCCTCGTTTGCAAAACTGGATAATGAAAATCATAATAATCACAACCTCATAGAGTGATTGCTAAATGAGTTGATTTTTTAATGTTATTTAGAATATAGATCAATGTATAATATGTATATGATTTCTCAAAACTCTATCTAGGAAGCCAATGAATACATCTAAGGCAGCCAAACACAAAATAGGCAGACAGCATATATAAGGAACATACTTTCTCTTGCTCTGTGCTCTCGTCATGTCATTTCTAATGAGTTTACACCCAAGTATGGGCCCAGATAATCTGGGGTGCAAGGCCTCTGCTTTCTACTCCTCTAAGAGATTAGTTTATCTTCCAATATGCTTCACTTTGACGGGAAAGGTCAGGCCTTTGAGTTGAACTGTGTGCCTTTATTGGGAACTACATGCTGGAATTTCTCCATCAATGTCTCTCTTAGGTTATACAGTTCTTTTCCTTCTCCTCAGTCAGCGCAGACCCATTATCTTTGAATCACTGCTCTGTAGCCCAGACCTGTGCCTTTCTTCCTGGCCTAAACTTAATCTCTGCCCCAGAAGGCCATCAATTGCTCCAGTGTGCCAGCTCAGCCAGCTGTTCCTGGAATGATGGTTTCCCCAGGCCCCTGAACATCACTATCCAAAAATCTAACCCTGAAAGGAATCAGAGGTCAGACATTGCCCACCCATCTATCCATCCATCCATTCTTGCCTTTTAGCAGATGGCAACCAGCTCCTGAGGGTCTTTCCACTTGCAGAGTTGCATCTGTGACATATGCACCAGTTCATGATGTATGTTTCACAGTAGCCTCCATATTCAACAAGTGGGCATGGCATCCTCCATTACTCAGCCAACAGAGGTCAAGTCCAGCTACTCTAGTGTATGGGAAGGAATTCAGACCCCTGCTGCTGAGCCCCAAGCTGCAGTTAATCAGAGCCAAGGGCCAATTCAGGGTCTGAACATTCGACTAGACAGTTAAGCAAAGGGAGCAATTAGAAGCCAGGATCTGGGTACTTGGCCGGGCTTGAAGGTGTGAAGGTCAGGGCCTGGGGGAAGCACTGGCTAGAAACAGAATTCAAGGTCAGGAGTGTAAGAGAATGAAGTCTGGATGTCAATCAAAGTTAAGAGCACATGGGAGCAGAGTGAACAAGGGCAACAGTGACAGGTGTTTGGTTCAAGAACTGGGAAAGTATAGAACCAGAAAGGCAGAGCCCCAGCACAAAAGAGGGACTGGTACCCAATTGCCTTTTGGTACTCTCCTTTTCCTGGGAGTTCTCATTTTAGTTTGTGTGTCTTCCAATCTTCAATTCTTGGGTCAGATCCACATCTATTGCTCTGTCTTTACCCCTACATCATGGGGGTACATGGCAAGAGTAGAGGATGATAATGATGAGCACAGCCTGAGTGTGAATCCTGCCTCTGCCCTGTACTAGCTGATTAACTTTGGACAAATTGCTAAATCACTTTCTACCTCAGTTTTCTCATCTGTTCATTGGAGATAATCACAGTGTGAAATTTCAGGGTTGTTAAAGGAGATCGAATTTTAGTCAATGTATTGCAAAGCAATTAGAACAGAGTTGGGCACACAGTTTGCATCATATATGTGTTTACTTGTTATTATAGAACAAATACCTTAGCCCTTGGAGAAAAGGGTCATGCACAGACCATCAGACCCTGGATGTTTCCCAGATCTTTAGAAGCCAAATTATGCCAAGATTGGAAAAAATTTTTTGAATTTAGGATATTGTTACTATTGTACATGCAGAAGAGGTGGAGTGGGGGGTAGAGTTCATCTTTCCAAGATTTTTCCTGATTGCCCCAGAAAGAAAACATTTTATTGTGTGGTCATGATTGGGAACACATGTGGGCCACACCCCACTTAGCCCAGCCCCTTCCCGTCCTTGGTCTCACTCTCTCTCTCCTCTCTGTTCCTAATTAGTAAGAAACCAAGTAGGATTTGGTGTTTCCTTCCCAGTCGTGGTAGAGGCTCCTGTAGTGGATTAATTACCTCAAGTAGTTCTGGCTTCCCGAAGGAACAATCAAGCATGGGGCTTGGAGTCCAGTGGCTTAGAGAGGCACGGCAAATTTAAATCTCCACCCAAAGGGAACAGAAATTAATTATAATAGGAGGCAGTGTGGTCTGAAGTTTAGTGGAGGAGGATAAGTAATCAAAAGTTATGTTTTCTGTCTTAGCTCAACCACTAACTTCTTGTGAGACTTGGCTGTATTGTAAAATTTAACTTGTGAGGAAATAAATCTACCTTTCAGCTAAGGAGTGCTGAGCTGATGCTGAGCTATGACAACAGCTAACATTTAATGAGTTTGTAGTGTACATCAAATGTAGAGTACAACAGAGATAGAAGGATGATAGATTTAAATTAGATATGTGTAATTTAATGTATATATATTTAATTTAACATATTAAATATATATAAAATTCTCAGTGGCAGAGCAGTGATTATCCTCATCTTATAGATGAAGAAACAGGATTAGAAAATGCAGCCAGGCTTGGTGGCTCAGCCTGTAATCCCGTGCCTTTGGGAGGCTGAGGTGAGTGGATTGCCTGAGCCCACGGGTTCGAGACCCGCCTGGGCAACTTGGCGAGACTGCATCTCTACAATAAATCAAAATGAGCCAGGCGTGGTAGCACGCGCCTTTAGTTCCAGCTACTTGAAAGGCTGAGGTAGAAGGATAGCCGGAGTCCAGCAGGTCAAGGCTGCAGTGGCCGGGAGCAGCCACTGCACTCCAGTCTGGGTGACAGAGTGAGACTCCAACTAAAAAAAAAAAAAAAAGAAAAGAAAATGCATGTGGTTTGCCCAACATCACAAGTCTGGAATGTGACAGCAGTGACATCATATTCAATTCTGACTTAACCTCCAGTTCAAGATCATAAGGGCTCTATCATACTACATATTAATGCAGGAAGATACAGTTATACATTTTTAGTAGCATTTAAGAAAATAAAATGGCAGATCACATTTGAAGGGTTAATGATGTGGTTCAGTTGGCTGAACAATCCATTTCTCAAAGACTCCAATTACTCTGTGTTACTCTACTAATTTACTTTGGATAAGATTGTATGTTTGGCTTCTGGCTTTCAAGAAGTGAAACGAATCTTTAGAACGTTTCCATAAAATCTGCTAGCTGCTCCCATCCATATGTATGTAATATTTCTCCTGGAAGAGGGATATGGGACCTATATCTTTAGCAGATTCTGAGCAAAGGACTGAAGTCAGGAGGGTAGTTGTCTGGGAGGGCAGCAGTGAGCAGTTCTATGGAATGCTCCAAAGCCCTTGCCAGAACTGAGGAAGAACCAGAAGCTGCCTGGCAAAGCAGAGGCGTCAGAGAGAGGAGACAGGCTGGTCTTCCAGAGATGGGAATCAGATCAGAGTTGGTTTGGGGGATATCCACAAATGAATGATTCCCTTTGCTTCCACAGTTGCTATTGACTAGTTCAGCCTCACATGCAAGTCCACCGCAAGGCCCCTGCATGGGCTTCACCTGATAGACCATTGTTGTTGTGTGTTTTTGTGGGCCCCAGATCTAAAATCAATGTTCAGAGGTCCGATTTGCTGTCTTCCTGACCCCTTCTTTAAGAACAGCTACCAGTTCCTCCTTCCTTCAGGCCTTTGCAATAAGAGTATTATACCTACCCACTCATGCACTCAGCCTACCCACTCATGCACTCAGGAGAACTCAAACAGAACATTATTAAGGGATAAGGAATTCCCTGAGGACACTGAGAGAAATGAGGTAATTTCTTTACTGGTGGATATTGCATGCCCCCATTAGACGACAGTGAGAACCCTAGAGAAGAAGGTATACTTAACAGTCTAAAACACGGCTCCAAATGGAGGGGAAGGCAGGCTTGTTTCAATCATCTGCCCCTTGTTCTGTAATAAAAATGTATTTTTTTTTCTGAGAACAATTTAGTGTGGCCAATAAAAGCCCAGCTAATTTCTAAATCAGCATGGAGCCAAGTCAGCCACCCAGGAGCTCTCTCCTAGGGCAATATTTCCGAGGCGTGCACAATCTATACTAAAGAGATCAACTTCCCTCTGTCCTGCCAAGGGGATGCGTTAGTGAAGCCCAAAATATGACAAGAGGAAATTTATGTGCAACTTTTACACATAATATCTCATTATGACTCTTCCCAATCTTTCAATTTTAAAAACAAACGGCCTTTGTAATGATTTTACCAGGAGAACATCTAAAGTAAGATTAAAAAGAGAAGAGAAAAGTGATTCAGTTGCTGTGATTTCTTTCTTTTCTCTGAATCTTACTTTGTGGAACTTCATCTTTCCCCCTTTCTTCCTTCCCTCACTCCCTTTTTTTTTCTTCCCTTCTTTTCTTCCTCTCCTTCTTCCTTGCTTACTTTTCTTGTGTGACCACTTATTTAAGGAGAAATAGAAATATTAGGGTCTGACTTTTCACTAACGTGCATAAGATCTCTCTTAGAAGCAAAAATGATTCTGATTATTTGGAACATGATGAAAATATTCTCTTAGAATTCAGTGTCATTTGCCCAAGTTTCCAGTGTCAATTTATACCCTAATCCCAAACTCTCCTGTTTCAGTTTCCTTCCCTTTCCCATTTTCATCTCTTATAACACAGTTGCAGACAGAGGCACAGGACACTCCCTGGGTCTCCTATTGTCACACACCCCACATTTGGTGCTCTGCTTTTGCTGGGCTTAGGACTCCTGCCCTGGTCTCCCCCTTGATGGTCACTGGAGAAGGCCTAGCTCTTTGTAAAGACTCAGTATTTCTTCCGTTGGTATTGGCCTAAAGCTGTCTGACTTGTCCGCTTTTTATTTTGTGGACACATCCAGATCCTGGGCTCTCTTCTGTTTGTATGTTTGTATTTCTCCTTTTTACCTGGGAGTTCGACTCCTGGGCCTGAATCCTGGGGCACAACTGCCCCTGGAAGAGTCTAGCCTTATTTCACAGCAAGTCTCTGGGGGTGGATTGTTTATATTTAATTATTTTATTCAGGCATCATCTACAGAAAGTTGATTCTGACGAGACTTGGGATTCACAGGTGAATTAAACTGTTCTTGAAGATCTCAGTCTATCTCAGGAGATATTCCCATAAACACATAAAGGTATTGCATCATGTGTGTCAGAATGGTGGAGGCAAGTATAACTTGCCATTCTTGGGAGAATCAGGACAGCTTTGATTTAGAAATAATTTGCCTTGAACTCAAACCCTGGCTGTAAAACTTTCTAAGGAGCATCAAAGGAAAAAGTACTAATAGACATTTTCTAAGCTTTGTGCCTCCTTTGTATCTGTGGCTCTAAGTTCTCAATATGAACTGGATTTTTGTGAGATGGGATCCCATTTCAAGTTGTCAAAGCAAGGTTTCTGGTGTGTATGGGAATAAAAGGTTACTTTAAGGGCAACCCTGGCATTAAACAGAGCCTGTCAGGACACCAAGGCAGATACTGGTGGTTTGATCCTTGACTTGAAGTCAAAAGTACTTAGCTGAGACCATGAGAAAATCAGAATTACCAAGGGGCCATGGATGCTATCTGGATCCTGTTGGAGACCCTAAAGCCCTACAAAGTATGAGCTACCTACCAATTCCTGTAACATGCATCATCCTTCTTGCTGCCATCAAGATACACATTAGTCACAATTTATTGGGTATATGTCACTTGCAGTAGCATCAGCATGGTATTTGCATGGTTGAACTTGTTTAACCTCCACACCTTCTAGGAGAGAGGCATCACCACCTCTGTTGCAAAAATTGGGGTCCACAGATGTTTAGCAACTTGCCCATGGCCCCACTGTCAAAAGTGTCAGGGCTCCTGAAGGCCAGTCTGTACTTCTCAGAGCTGCTTGTCACTGGCTCCTGCATCTAAGCTATTTACTTCAGGTCCTATCCTTTGATTACTCATGTCCTCTCCCCATCCCCTATTCTCAACCTGAATTCTGTCTCCTCCCAGATCCTTTGAAATATCCCTGTGCACAATGACCTCCCCTTTTTGTGAAATTTCTTCAAGAATATTTCTTTAGTAGCTCCCACATAGTAGGCTCTGGGTTAGGTGTTTTCATACATGGCATTGCTTCAATCCTCATATTAATCCATGGGTAGTCTTCCACTACTCCATTACCAAAAAATAAAGGTGAAGACTGCAATTTACAGAGTTCAACTGACATGCAGAACATCACACTTATGTAAATGACAAGTCCAAGACTTAAGTCCAATTCTTTCTATCTCTCCCACACAAAATTCACTGCCTTCTTTTCTGTGAACCCCTAACAGCTTTGCTGTGATTCAATATTCACCATGGTGCTTGTCATTCATAGGCTCTCCAAAAATATTTTTGAACAATGAGTGGATAAGTGAATGAATAAATTAGTTTATATTAGAAAGGAGTTAAAGTTAGTAGAAAAGCAAATGAATCTTGACATTGGACTGCGGGGTCTCAAATTGAGGCTCTGCCACTTGCTAGTCACGGGGTTATAGAAAGGTAGGCTTCCTCATCTGATTCATTGGCTGATACAGACCTACATATCTGTCCATGACTAGCCACTAACAAAGGCATGGAACTGGTCCAAAGTTGCCTCTCTTTTTTGAATATCTGCCATATTTTCTATCACAGAAAACAAACATTATGGCTTTTTTTCTTTTCATTCAAAGGGACTATGTTAGCCTGTATTTTTCCCAAAATGAGAAAATGGGAACAACATGGAGGAGAATTGAACAAAAAATTAAAATTGATTAAAATTAACATTTGCTAAGCACTTACTAAGTTTTGGGTCCCAGGTCTGCACATCGATACCCATTCTCTAATTTAAGCCTCCCAGCCACCCTTTCAATAGAGAAGTAATTTAGATGCAGAAACAGAATCAGAGACAATGAATTTAATCTATCCAAGATCATACAGCTAGTGAATGTCTGGCCAAAATGAATGTGCTTTCCAATTCCAAATCTGTTGCTTTTCCAGTAAGAGAATTAGAAACATTCGTTCTCTTTATGAAATTTAGCATGAGGGCTTGGGGTCAGAATTCAAGTTCTGGGTGAGACTTGGGAGACAGTAAACTTTGACTCAGAATAGGTCTTCTGTAACAGAACGCAGACAGATTTTAAGACACGTCATCTGGAAATGATCTGTGAAACTTTTGCATCTCCATATCTCTACCTCAGCAAACCGAATAACAAACTCAAGATAGTCTTGCTTCTTAAAAAATACTGTGAAAAACCCTAGAAAGAAGGAGTTAACCGTCTCTTTTATTTTTTCCCCTGAAGTGTAAACAGTTAGGAGGTTTTATTTTTTTCCTTTCTCTTTAAGTGATAAATTTGAGTCTAAAACACAAAGTGGAGAACATTATGTAGAAAGTGCTTATTTTCTTCTGATGTTTGATAGGAATTAGGATTGGCAAAACCCAAACTCTGTTTCCCCTTTCACGCAGCCTGTCATTTTTGTCAAACAAGAAGCTGATTAAGTTTCAATCAAAAGAACAAAAGGCCCCAGAAAAATTCTTCTTGGAAAAATAGTGGCTTCAGCAATTACTCCATGGGAAATAAATTTACTGCTGAGCCTGTGACTTAACTCTAAAGCGAGTATGCTCTTTTTGTTTAAAAGTGAGTGTTAGGAGCATACTGACCAGCCTCATTTAATCCAACTCCTGACATAAGAGAGAAATTTCTTAACCACTGATATCAAAATCGTGGCGTATTTGTCATGCATGTTGAGGAGATTCCTTTTTAGTAAATGCATTTCAGGCCAGTCATCATGAAAGGACAGAGGAGCTGATTCTGTCAGGAGCAAACATGATGGGTTGAAGGGAGAGGACTTGTGGCTTACCGTAAAAAATGGCTACGCATTCATTCTTTCTTTTTATCTGTGGCCCTTGGGAGCATCTTCCCACTCAGCCTCCTGTGATTTGCTGTGGCCAATGAGACCAAAGCTGATCTCAGAAAGTGAATTCATATTGGGCTAGCTCTCTCTGGCCACTCTTGAGAATATTTTGACAATAGCATGGGAATGATCTTGAACCAGCCTGTTGGGTGAGGAGAGACACATGGTGAAATCATCCCCATAGCCCTAGTCAACTCTGCACCAACTACTAGATGTGTGAGTGAGGCCATTCTAGACCACCCAGCCTCAGCCAAGCCATCTCTGACCAGAAGAACCTCCCAGTCAGAGAATCATGAATCTTGGAGAATCATGAGAAGTAATAAATGTTTACAGTTATAGAGGTTTGGGGGTGGTCTGTTATGTAGCAAAAGCTAAACAATCCAAAGATCTTTTCTTTGCTTCCAGATTCTAGCCTCAGTCTGTGGACTAGGATAGGGTGGGATTATAGTCAGAATTCAGAATGCCCTGCTTTTGAGATACACTATCAAAGGCTTTCAGGCACAGGGCCTGTATTTGGCCATTTCAAAAAGTTGATCCTCTTGTTTACATGACATATCTTTCTACAACCCACATGTGGCTTGGACCTAAGATTTAAATTCTCCATCACTAGCTATTGCCTTTCAGAACTGGTATATTTTGCTTCTATCATATGGTTTGACTATCATCCATCCAGATTTAAGCCTATATAGCTCAGTCCTGGTGCTGCTAGGAATAAGAGATTTGGTTTGCTAAGTGGAACAGGCAGGAGAGACGTCAGGGTTCTGAGTCCCCTCTGTGTTGAGTTCACTAACCTCCTCACCTCCCTCACCAACACTTCTCTCTTTCTTAACCTCCAGGAGAGTTTCCCTTATGTTATAATGAACTATGTTGAAGGGGCTGAAGATTCAAGTGTTTAACTTTCTCTTTTGTGAACACCTTAGGCATGTTTCATGATCATGCTTCATGAGTCAGTCCACAGTCTGACCCCTCCCCACCTCTAGCAGCCTCGTCTCACCACCCCCGAAACTGTGAGTTCTGGTTTGCTGTGAGGAGCTAGCTTTTCCTAATACAAACTGGCATGATTCCAGTCAAACCTGGGATATCTCCTCATCCTGCCTTCATTTTATGAAGCCTAGAAGTTATCATAATACATTGTGTTCTCCCGAGATTAAACCAAGTTTCATTTAAAGCCATGCCCAGGGCTTGGAAAGTCCTCAAAGACTATGCACTCAAACAGGTTAGGAAAATCACCAAACCCACACAGCTATGAGCATTCACTAAGTGCCAGAAACTTCCTGCATTTTCTGTGAAATGAAGGGGAGAGGCTCCAAGCCCCAGTGCCAGACCAGATCAGCCCATTTCCATACTCAGTCATTTTCATATAGTTACTGGGAGAAACCATTACTTGTGTTTTCCTGCTGGCAGTCAGTCCTGCCCATCTCTGGTCTCACCACAGACTGCCTCCTTGAACTCAGTCAGGAAAATATGCCGACTTGCAGCTCCACTTCTTTTCTGACCTTATTTTTTTTATATTTTATTTTAAGGAAAGTCAAATAAACGTAACCTGAGGTTTCTCAGAGGGTGTTTTTTTTATTGTTGTAAAGCACAGAATGTGCCAGTAACAACATGGGAAGGACACCAAAATTATAATAAATGAATGGTGGCTTCTTATTAGGCTAATGGAAAACAATGGTGTTCTGGAGGCATCCAAGATCTCTAGCCTGCATTTCTAGGGCAGAAGAAAATCCCAGCCATGTATCCCAAGCATTCCAGTTTTGTTACAGGTATGACATCATGTTGCTGTCTGTCTACACCATGGCTATTTTTGAGATGCCTGGAGAAAGAGGGCATCCGGTGTCTGGCCCCCGACAACATCTAAGACAGCAGCTTCTATAGGATCGATTTGAGAGGGCTCACTTCGGCCACAGTTCTCTTAATTCTTTTATTAGATCATTTCTCAAAAGCATTCTAGCTGGAGTCCTGAAACTAGAATGGTTTTAGGTGACAAAACCATCGAGGTCAAGGTTGTGAGTGAAAAGTGTTCTGCCTCTTAGTGAGGACACTATTTTAGCATCTTCCTCTCTTTAGTTTTTGTTTTAGGTGAGTCTGCCTTCAATTTAGAGTATAGAACTTAAATGTTTTCTCCTGAAAACCAGCAGGAAATATTCTCAAGAGTAGAATATGTTGGGACTTCTTAGGACCAATTGGCTCTGCCTTATACCCAAAAGTGTGTGCGTGCATACACACACATCCTTGTGAACATAGACATAAAACCAATATTAGTTTCTTCATCAGTTGCTTCTATACCATTTCCTCGGTGCCAGTCACTCCGTTAAGCTCTTTACATCTACTGACTCCTTAATGCAACAAATAATCCTATGGGATTGGTACAGTTATTAGCCCATTTTACAGATGAGACAACTGATGCTCACTGAGTTTCAGTAAATTGCACATGGTTATACATCTAGTAGAGAGAAGACCTAAGGGTTGAGTCCAAGTGGTTTATCTCCACAATCTGTTCATTTATTTTTATTTTATTTTATTAGAGACAGGTTCTCACTTTGTCACCCATGCTGGGATCGCAATCACAGCTCACCACAACCTCAAATTCCTTGACTCAAGCGATCCTCCCACCTCAGCATCACAAAGTGCTGGGATTACATGTTCTTTTAAAGAAACTGTTCTTTTTAAACATTACAGTTACTACAGTTACTGTTTTCCATTCTCATTTCTGCTTTTCTACTTTATTTTCCCTGTTGCTGTTCATGATAAAGGCCTTACCTTAATAGTATGCAGGAGACACTGCACTGTCCAATTTAAATGCTCAGAGGTTAAGAGCCTGTACTAATTCCCTTGGTGTCTTCATAAATGTTTGTAGCACATAAAGCTGTGCCTCCTCTCATAAAAGGAAATGTAGGGGAAGACACGTCTTGTCTTTTGCTCTATACCTTATGATTGGTTGCAGCCTAAGAGTCACTGGGATACACTTTACCAGTGGGAAGGACCCTATGTGGAAGTGGTCTCTCTATCCCTCCATTTCCCATTCCCTCCTTGCTGGAGGATTCATTACCTCACCTTCACTCCCATCTCTCTCTCCATTGCCTGAGTGTTTCACTCCTTATTTAGGTCAAGTCATCCAGTCATAAACTTTCACAGCTGAAATGTTATGCTTACCTGACATTGACTAAAATCTCTCAATGAAGGTAAGAATCCTTATCTATTCTGGTTTGTGTCGTTTTTTCTTTTTCCTGTGTCCCTGTCTCCCTGTCTCAGTATTGTGTCCTCAGCATCCACAATGATATTTGGTACCTAGTAAATATGCATTAAATAGATTTTAAGCAGATACACAGATTTAAAAATAACTTGATTATTTAACACACATAACATTCATAAATTCTGCCTTACAGAGGTTATAGTCTAGTGAGGGACACAGGTAGGTAATTTAAAAACTAAAACAAAGTATGATAAATGTTTTGATAGTTAAGTACACAAATATATACAAACAGCTTCACTACTTACACCAAAAGACTTGAAGTAATTATATATATAAAATGCTGCTCAGATGTTCACTTGAAACTAGGGATTGGAGAAATTCTTGTCTAGGAATGGTGAATATAAACATTTCTCCTCTAATCCAATACAATTTACTTTTTTGTTACCTTGTTCTGAATTATCGTTTAATCCTCTGCTTGGTAACACATCTCATCCATTGGGACAGTGACATTATGATATGAGATTTCATAGAATCCTCGGTCTCTGTGTCTAAAATGGCTTGGACCCCAGAATTAGGAGTGCAAAGTATTGTTCTACCTGTAGCAATTTATGTTCCTACTTACTACTGTACAGACCCAAGCTAATGGTGAGCTCTAAGGAAGTTCATACTTCTAAGACTCCCTAATAAAAAGTGCATCTGGACCCCAGGAACAGTCTCTCCTCTTGTGTGGCACTAGTTCCTATGGTCAGGGATGCTGTTTAGTGCTCAGTTCTAGATTTTATGTGGGGCAAAACAATGCTGTCCCTTGTTACTCATGAAGATCAGTATGGCATAGATTGCTTTGGCCCGCACTAAATGTCAACCTCTCCGGGAAAAGTCAGTGGTTTTTCTGTTAACTGCTTCTTTTCATTTTCCTAAGTGATAATTTTTTTTTTTTTTGAGTTGGAGTCTCAGTCTGTTGCCCAGATTGGAGTGCAGTGGCACACTCATGACCACTACAGCCTTGACCTGCTGGGCTCAGGCAATCCTTCCATATCAGCCTTCCAAGTACCTGGAACCACAGGCGTGCACCACCATGCCTGGCTAATTATTTGATTGATTGTAGAGATGAGGTCTCGCCAAGTTGCCCAGACTGGTCTTGAATCCCTGGTCTCAGGTAGTCCTCTCACCTCGGCCTCCCAAAGTGCTGGGATTACAGACTTGAGCCACTGAGCCCAGCCCCTAAGTGATAACCTTAATACACCATAGGTGCCCAGTACTTGGCTTCCTTCTGGTTTTTGCATACCTTATTATTGTGGGTCTTTGCTTGATTCTTCATACTTTTTCAGTCCAGATCCTGTATATCTTGATTTTGAGACTTTCCCTCCAGTATGAGTTTCCCGTTTCGCTCCAATTTCTTTACATTCAGGGTTAACCCAGGAGACCTTTTGGTTTATGGCAATGAACATGTGCTGGATTTAATTGACTTGATTTGAATTCTGTTTAACCAAAGCAACTTAAATTGTTCATGTAAATACATGAGAAAAGCAGTCTGAAAGGAAAGAGCTTTTCCCACACCAGTGAACTTGTGCCCCCACTTTTCTCTAAGAACTAACTATGCATGATTGTGAACATGTGTGTGTGTGTGGGAGCACTGTGTAGAAATTACATGTTTGAAGCATGATGCTGTTATTAACCTGTCTTGCTTATATCATTTTATTCTTCATTCTTGATACCTTGCTTTTCTTCATGGCAGTCATGCATTCAATACTAGGCAATAGATCATGGTTGGTCTAAGCTAGCAGTACTCCACCAGGGACAATGTTATTCCATAAAGGACATTTGGCAATGTCTGGGGACATTTTTGGCTGTCACTACTGGAGGGGTAGGTGCTGTGGACATCGAGTAGGTAGGTAGAATCCAGGAATATTCCTGTGTACACTATGGTGCACAGGCCAACTCTCTACAACAAATAACTAGATGACAATGGTGCTGAGGTTGAGAAAACCTGGTCTAAGAACAAAACAACAATTTTTTTTTCACTCTTTTGCATTTTCCTTTCCAGCTAGGGGTAGCAAGGTGACCCATTTCTGGCCAACAAGACTTAAACTGAAATCAGTTGTTGATAGATGCGATCTGGTAAAGTATTTACTTTTCTTGTATAAGAGAACAAACTTAATTGGAAGGACCTTTTTCATTTTTGTCTTACCTTGAACACAAATATCAGGACTGAAACTTCCGCAGCCGTATTGCAACCATAAGGAAAAGGCTAAAAGAATCAGAACAGTGTAAATCTTCCCATGTTAGAGCTGTTAAATCAAATCCAGTAACAATTTACCTCCATTGCTGTTATAAGCTGTCAAAAAAAAATCTATAAAGATGGAATCTTACTTGTTGAATGGTTGTAAGTTATACTTTTTGTTATCGCTTTTAAGTACGTTTCTAACTAATACACAATGTGAAAGTGTGTGTGTGTGAAGAAGAAGACATAACATGTTTCTTCCTCATTATCATAGCCCTCCTAGGCTGCTTCCACTCTGTAGAGTATAGAAGAAGGAAGAATTCTACTTCCTCCCCAGTAAAAGGAAAATGTCAGGGCACAGCACTCTTATCCTAGTGAAAGGTTATAAGAATATATGATAAGAAGCCGGGCTCGGTGGCTCAGCCTGTAATCCCACGCCTTTGGGAGGCTGAGGTGAGTAGATTGCCTGAGCCTGCGGGTTCGAGACCCCCTGGGTACCGAGACCTCATCTCTACAATAAATCAAAAACTCAGCCGGGCGTGGTAGTGCATGCCTGTAATTCCGGCTACTCGGAAGGCTGAGGCAGAAGGATCACTGGAACCCAGCAGGCGAGGCTGCGGTGGCCAGCAGCGGCCACTGCACTCCAATCCGGGTGACCAAGTGAGACTCCACCTCAAAAACAAAACAAAACAAAACAAAACAAAAGAATATATGATAAGAGTCAGGAACTAAGCTAAGAGGTCTGCAGCTAAGGGCCCTTGAGGTTATAACAGCTGCCTTAGGGAAGCCTGATGCATTTGCTGCACATCTCCTGGGGCTACAGGGAAAGATGACAGTTCAGTGGGTATCGGTGGACCAAAGATTCACCATGGGCTGACTCAGGGTTCAGGGGCAACCAGGCTTTCAGTTGAGGAGTTTCAGCTCAATAAGTCTGGGAAGCAGGAGTTAACAGATGAACAACCTCATGCAATTGGGGCCAGGACTGTGATCCTCAATGTGCACTTCTTACAGAGTTTTCCAATACAACTAAAACCATTTAGAACTCTGTTTTATTTCAGATGTGTGTGTGGGGAGATCCAGAGATGCTCTTTAGCCTTGAAAAGAGTTGAATATTACAACATTCTAAGTTCTTTAATAAGCAAAAATGACTCTATCCTGTAAACATCCTCATCACTGAGGTGTGTGGACAGTCTGGGGTGGAGCTGGTTGAACTAACTCAGCAGGAAATTGTTTTATGAAAATACAGACTCCTACTGAGACTACTTGTGTTTCAGAATGAATTCAAGCAGCTGCAGAAACATCATTCATGGATGTGAGTCAAAATGATACAATTTGCCATCTTTTCTCTTGAGGAAGATGCTTATCCCAAGGGCTCTTTAGAATTAAATTTCTTCAACTACAAAAATTTGCTGCCCTGGCCTCAATCATTTTTGTCTGCAGCAAACACATCATCCCTCATAGCTCTGGTTTTCTCTGTCAGTTGACCCACTGTGTAGGATGAGGCTGTTCTGAAATCTTGGAGTGCCTGTGTGTGTCCCCAGAGGTAGAACAGAGGGAATTCAGAGTGGGTGGAACTTGTATACTTCCTTCAGGGCTCTCTGGCTGGAGGCTTACCAGCTATGGATTTGGAGTGACTGCTGGAAATTCACTCCAATTGCTGTTGGATGAGGTAAAGATTGTTCCCATCCTATCTATACCTTGCCATCTCAAGGCTCTGGAAAAAGACCAGGACAAGAGAAATGTGGAATCATCACTTATTACATTTTTCAGTAATTGTTGCTTCAAATAATGGATGGGGCTGTTGTTATCTCAGAGAAGAAGTAAACAAAATCAGAACTTATTCCTTCATCTATTTATAATTACTTTTAGTAGACATACCATGTGCTTTGAACCTACTATGTAGCAGTCACTGTGCAAAGTGTTTTGTGTGCACTTGCTCATGGAATTATCATTGCATCAGCATGGAATATGATTTGTATTATAACAAAACTGAAACACAGAGATAGTATGTGTCATGCCCAGTTTTAGTTAGTAAGGTTTGATCTCAGGAAATCTGACTACAGAAACTGCATTCTGAAAAACTCTAGCACCTGGTCACCCACTCAGTCTGACTTTGGCTTTAGAGAAATTCCAATTTTAAAATTGCCAGAGTACTCCTGGGGATCATGTTAGATACTAGGGACTATTTTCAACTGAATAGCTGAGAGAGGGTCATTTAAAAAAAAAGTCTGCTTTGATTTTTAAGTTACAACAAAACATCCAGATTCTTATCTTTGTACAGGGCAGAGGCAAAAAGACCATATTAAGTTCTGGTGGACTCAGAAAGGCAGACTGCCATTTAGAAACAAGATGACACTGATTTTCCTTCTATTGTTTTATGCCAGGTCTAGTCATAACTTTAGGTTTCAAGACAGAGGTAATGAGGTAAAGTCATTATGGTCTTTTCTAAGAGTAACATAGATACTGTAGCCTGGACAGGCTGGAAAAAAAGACTGAGTGTCCACTTCATGAGGAATTAAAGAAAAACAGATGTCTCTAGTTACCAATTAAGAGAGAATTGGGAACTATACAGATTTGGGCTACCTGCAAGAATTATACAGTATGTAACACCTCATATTTATACCTACCACTTTTTTCTGGTTTCCTTACTCATTCTGCTGAAATCTGTGCCTGATTCTTTGTTCTTACCGTTATTAATGAAAATAACACATTAGATAAAGTCAGACATTTTGTGGGATTGTCTGTAACACATTTTGGTGTAATGCAGGTTGGGGAAACATCTATGGATAAGGTTGGCCCAGTTTTCTCTCTGTTAGCAAATAATGGTTGCTTCCTGCTTCAGCAAAAGACAATTTATTGATGAGTCCATCTTTCCTTCCTTCCTTCCTTCCTTCCTTCCTTCCTTCCTTCCTCCATCCATTCATCCACACATCCATCCACCCATCCACCCATCCATCCATCCATCCATCTATCCATCTCCCAACAAGTGTTAATTGAACCTTTAGTGTGTGGGGGAGATGTAAAAACCAGGGTTCAGGAAGAATTCCTTCTCTCTTAGAGCCTATTCTCAAAAGGTGAGACAGTTATCAAATACATAGTGAATCATACAAATATCCCATTGTTATGAGTAATATACGCATGAGGTAATCAGGTAATGCGACAGAGGGTGACGTTAGATGATAATGATACAGGAGATAGTTAGAGAAAGACTAGGCCGACAGACAGGTGGGTCCACTGGCAACAATGTAGCAAATTCCCAGCAGGCTTCTCAGACTCAGTGTTGGTAAACAAGCTCCCTGCAAGCCTCTCAAGCTAAAGCTTAAGTACTCACTGCTGGGATTGAATAACAACGAATTAACTTGCCATTAGGTCCCTACCTTAATATTGACCAATGAGAACAACTACAGCTCACAGCTAGTGTTAGCCAATCGGCTTAGACTTAGGGCTGTATAAGCACCAGGTTTTTGGCAGCAGACAGGCAACCCCCTCGGGTCTTCTCCTGCTGTTGGAGCTTCTCTGTCCTTTCAATAAATCCTGCTTTCTCACTTTCCAATTGTCCGTTTCGTGTCCCTCATTCTTCCTGGGCATGAGGCAAGAACCTCGACCCTGAAGAGCTGCAACCCAAAGAGTTGCCGAAGATCGATGGAGCTGAAGAGCCATGCACCCCAGAGGCTGTCTTGCCAGCGGAGGGAGCCAGCTAAGCCAGAAGAGATGCCGTAAGAAGGCGAGACTCCCAAGCTGAGACACCCAGGGGGCTAAGCTTGCCAGCCCATTAGAGCTGACACTTCCGGGACTAGGCTTACCAGCCTCTTGATGATCCACTCTGGGGCTTGGCTGGCTGATCCACTGAACTGACACTTTTGAATCCCAAGATAACCTGAAAAATCCACAGCAGTGTGGTAAGGAAAGACCTCTCAGAGGAGTGGGTAATGGAGCTATAATCTCGTGGCAAACAGCAGAGTGAAGCACATTTTAGGTCACAGAGCTGCTTGCACAAAAGCTATGAGGCAGTCTCAGCCAAATATTTGTGAAACACTGAAGGAAATCCAGTGGTCAGCCGTATATCAGTCAGGACAAAGTGATGAGACATGAGGTCAGAGTGGTAGAAAGACCAGAAACTGTAGGGTTTTCAGGGCCCAAACGAAAATGCTGTCATTTGTTCTAAGCTTGATTGGAAACCATTGGTAGACTTAGATAAACTCCAGTTTTAAAGTTGTGTGATATAAGCACAATATGATCTGTTTAACATTTCAGAAAGATCCCTGTGTCTGGTGTATGGATGCAGGATTATGAAAGATGCAGGAGGCTGAGTGCACATGACAAAGGCTTCTGCTCCAGCCCTGAGAGAAGCAGGACAGCTAGGGGGAGGTTTGAAGAATTTAGAGATGTGTAGTAGTGGTGAATGATGGGGAAACAGAAGACACAAGAGGGAGGGCAGATGCATTATGTTGTAATGGTGGAAACCATGAGGTCTCATTTATCCTTTCATTCTTTCAACAACAACAAAAATGTATTGAGCACTTCCTTCATGATACACCTGGAGTGCAAATATCAGTAAGTTAAAATCCCTGACCTCAAGGAACCCGAAATCCTAGTGGAGAAGACGGGGATACAAACAAATAATTAAAATACATTTTAATAAATACTGTAATCAAGGCATATACATGGGGACTAGGAGAGCCCCAAGGAAAGGCTGATTAACTCTGTTTTAAAATTAAATAATGTCAGTCTTTTGACAGACATTATTTTTATTGAATTCTTTTCATTGGTCTACTGGGTTGGATTAATATAGAAAAGCTCAATAAAATTTATGTCAGTCAAATGTTTGAGTTCATGTTCTGGATGTAAATTATTTGATAACTCTGGAGTACTTACCTTTACTTTCTCCACATGTGTTGAACAGTTGAAGTCATTACCTCCTCTGACTTTGAACCTCACAGTAGACTCTGATAGTCACCCCCTGGCCTTCCAATCTCATTGACATCAGGGTTGAAGTGGGGAGTTTGTGAGAGCCAACCAGGGGTAGGTATGCTGATTCTCTATGGACCACTGGTGATGAGAAATTCTAAAATGCCTGCTTTTTGTTATTGTATTTTATTTAATTATATCACTGCAGACAAAATCACTTTAGCATGCAGTTCTATGACCTAAATATGGAAACATTTTGCGACCACCAAAATCGAGATACAGAACATTAACATCAGTCCCCTCAAACTTACCCTCACTTCCAACCCCTGACAATCTCTAATCTGTTTTCTGTTCCGATAGATTTTGTCTTTCCCATATTTTAATCTACACAGTAGCATACGGTTTAAAATCTTTTGAATGTACTTCTTTCACTCAGCATCATGCATTTGAGATTCATCCAGATGTTACATGTATTAGTAATTAATTTATTTTTATTGCTGAATAGTATTCCACTGTTTGAATGTGCCATGGTTTATCAGTTCTGGAGTTGAAAAACATTTGGGTTGTTTCTGGATTTTTATGATTATGAAAGAAGGCACTGTAACATTCACAGGTTTTTGTTTGAATATTTTTTATAAACATAAGTTTCTCTTTCTCTTAGGCAAATACCTAGGAGAGAAATTTCAGGATCATATGGCAAGTGTATGTTTAACTTCATAAGAAACTGTCAGACTGTTTTCCAAAACCATTGTATTATTTTGCATTTCTGTCAGCAATCCATGGGCAGTTGCTCTGCAAAATTACCAGAACTAGACAGTGTCAGAAGTTTTTTATTTTAGCTGTTTTAATGGGCATCTCGTTATAATTTTAACTTTGCTTTTCTTGTTTAAAAAAACTAGTAATATTGAGCAAGAACAAAAATGGGAAAAAGGAAATTGCACTTAGCAGGAATACAGAGGTCCATGCTAACCAGAAGGACTGCTTGCTTTATAGATGTGAGGTAGGTGAGAGTGGTTGGTGAAAATATAGATCATTTTAGAGGTCAGTTGGAAGAACATTGAGGGGACCAGACTGATCATACAGTTGACCCAACATATTTTGCTGAGCGGGAGGAGGGGTTCAGACTTGAATAAATCAGGAGACTTGTGAGCTGAGACTCAGAGTATCTCCTGACTATAATTTCCTCCTCAGTCTAGTTCTTCTGCCCTGATCTCATTGTCCATGAAATCCAGATAAGCCACAGTCCTTAGGGAGGGATGAAACACTTTGACTCAGAGATAGGATCCTTGCTTTCTCCATTAGATCTTGTGCCACTGCCAGCATCGCTGCTTTCAGTCTGAGTGCCAGGATTGGACAATTTGCATCCTCCTCTTACAACTATAGACACAAACTTGTCTTCAGCTAGCTGCCAGCTCAAGAGACTCTGAGTATGGAAGATTCATAGAGCAACTCCCAACACCTTCTCATTGGAGCAATCACAGGTATGTCAGGGGGAGGGCAAGACCATGGTAAGAACCTGCCTCAGAGTGTTCAGGCCCTGAGACAGACTGTAGTCAGCTGTATAGCAGCCCTGTAGTTTACAGAATCTCAGTTACCATATTGAAAGATGCAGCAGGACAAAGTCCAGAGAGTGATAGTGCAATTTCTGAAGTAAGGAACTTCTTTTTCCCAAAAGGACAAGTCAGGCAGAAAGATGGGATATTGATATTTTGTGTCTTCACACTGTAAAAAAAAAATTGGCCTTGTACATTTTGTCTCCTGTTCATTTGATTTCTCTTTCATTTATATCTTCTCCTAGTTTTCTTCTTTCTACCTTCTGTGGGTTTAACTTGCTCTATTTTTTTCTCTAAATACTTCATAATAAAACTAGAATCTTTGACTTTTAACCTTTCTTCTTTTTAATATGTGCATTCTGAGCTATATTTTTCTCTATGAAGACTGCTATGACTGTATCCTATAGTTTTGAGATGTTATTTTATAGTTTATTTTTAAATATTTTATAATTTTATTTTTAATATTTTTTTTATTTCAAAATTGTGGGGTACAGTTAAGGGTTAGGTATACAAATATTCCTTGTGCAGGTACCCTTGTTGATGAGGTGTGCCCCGCATTCCCCAGACAGGTATTAACTACCGTTAATCCCACCTCCCTTCCCCTTCCTGCCCCCCCATAGTTTCCCGTCACTGTCAATCCTTTTCTTATAGTAATATGGTAGTTATTCAAGGTCGACTTATGAGTGAGAACATGTGACACTCAGATCTTTGTTTCTGTGAGAGATCACTCAGTATTATAAACTATAATTCCATCCAGGTTGCTGTGAAATTCATGATTTTGTTCTTCTTTATGGCTGCGTAATATTCCATTGTGTATATGTACCACATTTTAATCCAGTTCCCTTTTGATGGACAGCATGGTTGGTTCCATGATCTTGCTATTGTGAACAGTGCTGCGATAAACATACGTGTGCAGATATCTTTTTTATAGAGTGATTTGAGTTCTTCAG